>NC_090438.1:139137178-139387788 GCF_031143425.1 Pleurodeles waltl
GTGTGTTCCTGGCTAGGTGTTGCTATTGTGGTGTAGGTGTTGTTTGTCCTAGAGGGTTGCTGTGCAGCGTGTATATAAGTTTGATTTTTGTACTTACCAACAAGTAGTCCATTGCCATACCGTCCATCCTGGAAGTGTTGGTTGATGGTGCAGTGACGGAAGATGAATGCGTCATGTACACTCCCAGGATATTTTGCCACGATGTTGCTGAACAATCCTTGGTGATCGACTATGGCCTGCACGTTGATTGAATGTGAGTGCTTCCTGTTGCGGTAGAGGTGTTCTGTTGCAGCAGGTGGCACAAGGCGTACGTGTGTGCAGTCGATTGCACCAAGGATGTGTGGGAAGCTGCTTCTGCAGTGTGTTAGGGAAGCAGATGTGGCGGGGTGTCAGGCGAATGATGGCATCCAGTACTTTTGGCAGGAATGCGGAGAATGATGGTTGTGATATTCCACCAACCAGGGCACCAGTTGTCGGAAACGAGCCACTTGCCAGCAGGTGAAGTACGGCAAGCAGCTTTATTTCTGTTGGTATGGTGTGGGGTGTCACCAAAGTGGGGGCCAACTGCTGTTCAATATTTCTCAGCAGCTGCTGAATGGCCTGCCAGTTCAACCGGTACCTCTGTATGATGTCGTGTTCCCTGAGGCCATGCAGGGTTGTTCTTGGGCGGAATATCCTCTCCTGCCTTCTGCGCTGCCTTTGGGGTCCCTGCAGTTGTTGTTGTAGCTGCTGTTGTTGCTGCAGGGCACTGCATCTACGTGCACGCTGAATAACAATCACCTCCATGTCTCCCTGTTGCTGCTCTGCTGCTCTGCTGCTCTGTTGCTTGTTCTGTGTGTTCTGATTAAATACAGGTGTGTTTGCCCCATTTTAACGCCTGCCCTGACCCAGGCGTTAAATTTTGGCGCACATCGGGCTTTGCGTCATTTTTTTGCTCCGCCTACCGGCCGAGAGTCCTTTTTGCCCGGAAGCATAAATACGGCGCACGGCTGTGTGCGTCGTTTTTTGGACGGGAACGCCTACCCTGCATGTCATTAACGCAGGGCGGGTTGCCGCTTCCAGAAAATGGCGCACACTGCGTTTTTTTCTCGTGCGCGGCCTCGGGCGTCAGGGTTTAAATATGGGGCAACGTTTGCGCTGATTGTGCGTCAAAATGTTTGACGCACATTCGGCGCAAACGGAGTATAAGTATGCCCCTAAGTATCCTGGGTCGGTACATGATGCCTTTGTCCTGAGGTATAGCAGCATCCCAAATGTGATGGCCCAACTACAGAGGAACAGAGTGTGGCTAATAGGTGAGCCTGGTTCCCACCCAGTATATGTTGGTGTATGGGTATGGTGTGGTCCATATGGGATAGTGTGTGGCTAAATGTTGTCACTCAATATTTGATGGTAACTCTGGTTACCCAAACCTATCATGGCTGCTGACCCCTGTGAGGAATGCCAGGACAAGGGCAGAAGAACGTTATAATGAGGCCCATGGGAGAACCAGAAGGATAATAGAAAGGACCTTTGGGCTCCTGAAGGCCAGGTTCTGGTGCCTCCATCTAACAGGTGGATCCCTGTGCTACTCACTCAAGAAGGTCTTCCAGATAGTAGTGGCATGCTGCATGTTGCACAACCTGACCCCGAGATGCCATGTGTCTTTTCTGCAGGAGGAGGATGCTGGAGATGCCCGTGTGCCAGCAGTGGACTCTGTGGACAGTGAGGATGAGGAGGCAGAGGATGAGGACAACAGAACACCAGTGACCAGACAATACTTCCAATGACACAGGTAGGACAGTGTTACTTCACATTTCAATGAAATTTGTTTGAATTTCTGTGGCACTGGTATGCTGATATTTCCCACTTCTATGGCCACTTATTGTCCCCTCTGGCAATTCATTTTGCAGATGTTGGTGACCTTGCATTTACTCCTGGTGTGATCACTGCAGCCAGCTACAAGTCATTAATCGATGTTCATTTTTCGTACAGTTGAATTGCAATGTTTGTACCTCATTTCAATGAATACATAGTTGAAATTTATGACATACTCCAAACTTCTTTTTTTTCCAACGGTGTTTATTGAAGTGCTAAAATATTGCTAAAAAGTGCAAGGTGATGGGGTGATGATGGAGGAAAGTCAAGGGTATTTTTCCAGTCTTTTTGTAGCACAGGTGCATTGTCCAAGGGGACAGAGGAAGGGGAGCAATGGCAGTTCAAGGTGGACAAGGTGACTGAGTGGGACTCAAGGGGGACAATCAGGAGAGTCTCATTTCCTGGCGGGGGTCTTGGCAAGTGTCTCTGGCTTCACTCTGGATCACAGGGAATGTTTGCGGGGTGGTTCTCCTTCTGCAGGGGGAGGGGTACTGGTGGCCTGTGAGTCATGTGGCGGGGCCTCCTGGCCACTAGCGGCAGGAGAGGTGGAAGGCTGTTCAGATGTCTGGCTAGTGGCATGGGCCCGCTGTTGTGTGACTGCCTCCCTCATAATGTTGCCCATGTCTGCCAGCACCGCTGTTTTGGAGATCAGGGTGTTGTTGATGGCCTGCAAGTCCGCACTGATCCCCTGGTCCTGTCCCTCCTGCAGCTGCCTGTTCTCCTGCCCATTGTCCAGGATCTGGCCCATCCTGTCCTGGGAATGTTGATAGGCTCCCTGGATCTCTGCAAGTGCATCCTGGAGAGTCAGTTCCCTGGGCCTATCCTCCCCCTAGCACACACCACTACCCCCAGTTTCCCTGTTGGCCTGTGCCTCTGTCCCCTGAACCGTGTGCCCACTGCCACTGACCCCAGGTCCCTGATTGTGCTGGGGGTGAGGTGTGGCCTGGGGTCCCTGTAGAGGTGGACACACTGCTGATTGACTTGTCCTGGGGACAGAGGTGTGGGCACGCAGGGTGGGTGCTGTGGTGGTGTTTCCTGATGGGGGAGGTTCTGTGGTGGTGTGTGACTGGGCCTGGTTAACTGCCTGTTCATAGGTTTCTTATGGGCCAGGTTGGTCACCCAGATCCTGAAGACCAGAGTTGTTGTCATCACTGTGGACCTCGTCTGTTGGGGGACTGGATATTGCTGGCACCTCATCTCCGCTGACATTGGCTGGGGTACCTGTGGGGATGTAAATGATGTGCTATGGTTTCTGTGTCTGACATATTGTGCATCTGTGGCTTGCCCTCTTTGGTTGTATTTTCCCTGGCAGCTTTCACTTGTGTACTTTGGTGCATGGTGGGATGATTAGTTCTCTATAGTATGCATGCTTTAGTGATGACTGTCCATGCAGGGCTGTGAGTGGTGTCCATGCATTGTTGGAGCCTGCAGGGCTTGGCATTGGGAAGTGATGGGTGTGTAGCCAGGAAATGAAAAAAACATTTTTTAGAGCTTCACAATGAATTCATTTATTAACAACTTTCCATCCTTATCTTGTATGTTTTAATAACCATTTATTAGAAATAAATTGATTTTGTTTTATCAAGCCAGAAGTCTAGCATAGTTATTGCTTGGAAAAAATTATATGTAGGTCATATTTGCATTGTAATGGCCTTAATGGCCTTGGAGACATACATAGCTAGGGCTCCAGATGGCCTTACATTATTGTGACTGCAAGTTGCTGTGTTGGCAGATTCTTGGAAGTATCTGGGGAAGACAGGTTGTGTTGCCCAGGTTTCTTGGAGACAGGAGATGTCCAACTGAGTTCAAAACGAGGTACTATCAGGATTCTGTAAAAGTCTAACTAGATCAGCAACATTCCAGGAGATGATTGTGAGCAAATTAGTGGCTAGACCTAAGTTAGAGGCAGCCGGCTCATTAAACTGGCTAGGATTGCCAGTCAAGCCTAGAGCCCAGGACTGCAGATAACCATCTCCAGTTCACTAAATGCTCTTGCTCAGAATGGGAAGTAAACTTGCAGTCTCTGTCATTGCCCTCCCAGAGAGTGACCAGCACCGCACCACAAATCTAATAGTGGATCCGAGGGGCAAAGATATCCTTTTAAGTTTGATTGTTAGGGTTGCCTTGACAGGCCTTGTGTTGGACATCTGATTAGGATATCTGGATATTTTTCTGTTTTCTTTCTTTTGTGCTAACTCACATGCTCTGTTTTTCAATAGATTCCCTTTGCCTTGTATACCATCTCCACTATTGCTGCTGACTTCCACATTACCTCCATTTCCTCATTCTCAATGGGGTTTTGACAAGGGGTAAAATGGAAACTAATAATAACTTCAGAGGTTACTACCCATAAAGCTTGAATATGAACTAGTAACTGTAGAATATTGACTCTATTTTGAAATATCATGTGTTAGCCTCAAGCAATATTCTAGGGTGAAGATTAAGGTGGAAATGCTAAATCTGAAATTTTCTGTATGTGAGCCTAGCCATTCCTCCAGTTAGGTTGTCTGTGTGTAGAGGTGAGTAGAGGCCAGGGCAATATTTCTCTGATAGCCTAGTTGACTCCCTATGGGGAGATGTCTTGCTACTAGACAATTTGGCTGCTGAACTAAATGCTGTTTCATTGACCACAAGACCACTACCCTGACTTTCTAGGAACTGCGTTGTACATTCTGTTGCTTTTACAGTTTCAACCAGGACAATATTATTGGCCTCCCTTGCTGGTCCTTGCATTAACTGTATTTGTTGAGTTTGTTGCTTAGCTAGGCCTTTTCCACTGTCCCCAGACCTAGATGATAAGCATTTGAAAATCTCTCCCTCAACTATTTGTGTTCAGAGACCCTGCAGAAAGTGGAATCTGTCCTTCATCTTTGCTAAAGCCATAGGCTTGCCTTTCCATGGGAGTAGCTAAGATAGGATAGATCAGTGGTTCCCAACCTGTGGTCCGGGGACCCCTAGGGGTCCACAAAGCCTCCTCTGGGGGTCTGAGACTGATTAGAAAATTAAATAATATTAACAGATTAGGCCCCCACCTTTCAGCAATGACTCTGTGGGGGTCCCCGGATACCAATAAAGATTCAAGTGGGGTCCCTGGGCTCCAGTAATTGTAAAAGTGGGGGACCACAGAAGTCAAAAGGTTGGGAACCACTGGGACAGATGGTATCTTCCTTGCTGGAGCTTTTCCATTGCTCATGGCCATTCCTGAAGGCAGGATTCCTTTTAGACTTTGTTTGTCTCTTAATTTTTTTGTTTTCTCTCCGAGTTAAGGGTTTAGGCTCATTGTTGACTTAAGGGCCAGGAGCATGTAAGTTCTCCATAACAGCATATAGACCAGGACGGAGTTTAGCATAGAGTGTAGTTGCAGAGTGTTAGACCTGGCAGCTTTTTGGTGTGTCTCACCTGTCTTTTTGCCTTCTGACCTCCTGTTTTCATGTTATACTGGACTGTTTTTGCTGTTTTTTTGTCTCTGCGCACTTTCACACTGCTGACCAGTGCTAAAGTGCAAGTGCTCCCTAGGTAAATTGTATTGGTGATTGGTTTATCCATGATTGGCATATTTGATTTACTAGTAAGTCCCTAGTAAAGTGCACTAGAGGTGCCCAGGGCCTATAAATCAAATGCTACTAGTGGGCCTGAAGCACTGGTTGTGCCACCCATATTAGTATCCGTGTAAACATTTATCAGACTTGCCACTGCAGAGTCCATGTGTGCAGTTTTAAACTGCCAATTCAACCTGGCAAGTGTACCCACTTGCCAGGCCCAAACCTTCCCATTTTATACATGTAAGGCACCCCTAAGTTAGGCCCTAGGAGGCCATGGGCAGGTTGCAGTGTATTTAAAAGGTTGGACAGATACTGGTGTGTTTTACATGTTCTAATAGTGAAATACTGCCAAATTAGTTTTTCACTATTGCAAGGCCTGTCTCTCTCATAGGTAAACATGAGGGCTGCCTTTAAATAACTTTAAAGTTCAGATTCCCTTTGAGGGCAGATAGAAATATGGAGTTTGGGGTCTCTGGACTCACAATTTAAAAATACACCTTTTAGTAAAGTTGGTTTTTAGACTGTCCGTTTGAAAATGCCACTTCCTGCTTAAAACACTCTGTGACTCTGCCTGTTTGTGGATTCCCTGTCTGGGTCAGTTTGACAGTTGGGCTGTTTACAACTCTCCCCTAGACAGTGACACAAAGGGAGCTAGGGTTGTAGCCTGCATATCCTGATGAGCCATCTGTACTAGGAGGGGAGGGAGTAGTGGTCACTCACACCTACCAACAGCAGGGCTTCAGCAACGACGACGCTGCTGCCTGCACCATGACCTGGTGACACCGCACGTCGTACCACCCCGCTTCACACCACAGCCCTGGTCTCACCGACGCCGCTGGACTCCATCACCAAGCCGCTGCCTGCACCGTGACCTGTGGTCACCACACGTCACATCGTCCCACTTCGCACCGCAGCCCAACACCATCCACGCCAGCCCTCCTGACTTCATCAGAACAGAGTTCGATGGGTAACACGTGTGACTTCAAGGGCCCGACGACCCCCACACCGACCTCCAGAACCTATGCCACTTTCTGGATCTCATTGCGAGGATCACGATGTCCTGCAATTCCAAAGGTACTGTCTGCGGGTCTTCCCGACATCGTAGCTGGCCGGTGACACTGCCGCAGCCTGAATTGTTGGGTTTGTTGATCACGATGCCGTGATAGCCACAGGTGGAACTATCAACTTCAAGGAACTGTATTTTTAAGTACTTTTTTGGTGAATTCATATTTTTATTACTGTATGTTGGATTTGTATTGTATTTGGTCTTCTTTTACATAGATAAATATTGCCTATATTTCTAAAACTGGTGCAGTGTCCTTTTGTAGTGTTTTCACTGTATTACTGTGTGTCATGTGCAAATACTTTGCACATTGCTTCTGGGACACGCCTAACTGCTCGTGCCAAGCTCCCAAGGGACTGAGCAGGGGGTATCTGAGTGGGTATCTCCCTTATTCTGACTAGAGTGAGGGCCCCTATTTGAATAAGGTGCAAACTGACTGCCAACTAGAGACCCCATTTCTAACACAGAGGTAGAGGGGTTCTCTTTTGTAAGGAGGCTGACTTCATCAGATGACTTGTTATTGCACTTCATGTTCGAGGATTTGAGATTATCTAATAGTTTCTTTAACATTTCTAGAAGGGTACTGAGTTTTTCAACAATAGGAGAGCAGACATCTTGCAAAAATTATTTCTAAATTAAAAGCAGGCATGACTGTGTCAGGATTTTGCTGAGTATTATTAAGTTTATAATCAAGTTGACCTATACCAGTGGCCAGAGACTGTATTAAATCGATTTGAGGCTCAAGTTTCTGTGATTGCCAGCTCACTGCCTTGATGCTCGCAGCCAGTGAGGAATTGATTGAGTCATAGAGAGTAAAATTGGGCTGATCAGTTGGAATATCGTGAGATGAAAGAGAGCTGGTTAACACCAACTCTTCCGATTGTTGGGCATCTGCGTTATCCAGGGTAAAACTGCTAAATGTAATAAAGTTTACAGTATATAAATTGAGGGGCACTTTCTCGAAAGAAAGACGAGATATACGAGCTAATGAAGATAGTTCTGTATCACTTTGATTACTTTAGCAACTGTTTTAATGACAGGCCTGGTGGTTAACTTAACCTGGTCTAAAAGAGACTTATCTAGAGTGGGCCAATGCAATTATCCGAGGGTCTTCCATGGAATCGCTGGTTGCAGAAGTCAGCAGTAGATCGTTGGTTAGGTTTTGCTTCTCCTGACTCAGGTAGACTTGCCTTAGATCTTAGATTCAATCATTGATGTATTTTGTGACTTAACTACTTTCTACCTTTTACTTTTGAAATACAGTAGTGTCTTTCCTTGTCGCTTCATTGGGAGGTGTTTATTAGCCATAAAACAAAGATGGAAAAACGCCTTGTCAGAGAGCATTCAAGAGAACTTTCTAGAAAATTGTAGGGTTTTATTCCTGGGAATTCTATTTTTTAAAACAGTCTTTATTTCTTGTTCATGTTTGCACAGGGGAGCTGGACTTTGTATAAGAAATCCCCCCACTGATCGTTCCTTGTTATGTATTTCATAATATGAGATGAAAGTATAAATGAGGCAGAGGTCAGTGGTTAAAAACACATGAAAGATCCTGAAAGGACCCAAAACACCTACCGCCTCCCTCTAGAACATACTTATGCTGTCACCACCCTTGTGCTTTTAATAAACTTGTATTAGTACTTTAGTACCTGAATACTTCAGCACCGTTAGTGACTTGAAGTGCACTTCAGTCAGTCTTTCACCCCAGCTGATATTGCCGTTTGTCTCTAGGTTCTAAGCCCCAGATCAGGTAAACCCAAGCCCCCTGACACGCGTCAAGGCACCGTAGCAGAACATAGCCAACTGGCCAACCACCACTTTAGTCAAACTGAATCGTCTCTAGGTAGACGGGAAGGTTGAAAGCTGACGGACGCTAGTATGGCCGAACCAGGTGGGGTGAACCATTGCTGCATTATAGCATTGGGCAGAAAAGAGCTTTTGTATGGCACAGCGGGATCACCTGGTCCGTCCATCCACGAGAAAGCCTGAGATGGAGTGCACAGAAGCGGGCATGAACACAGCAAGGGCCATGTGTACGAAAACTTTTTCCCATAGACACAGAATGGGTAAAATCCTTTGGTACATCTGGCCCCAAGTGTCACCAGAGGAGGAGTATTGTAAACTATTTATGCTACTGGACAAACTGCATCAATAAATACAACACAAACCATTTCTTTCCCCAAATAATTGCTGTCTCCTGACTAGTGATTGAGTAACCCAATTGCTAAGTATTGCAAACTGTAATAAATTGACCAGTATCAATGATTTCTGTAAAACCAGTCACCAAATTTGAAGCTAAATAAATGCATATGATATCAGAAATATCTGCATATTTCCACTACAGGAAGCATCTGAAAGGGAACGTTTCCCCATTGGTATCCCACGTTTTCGTTGTAAGAGTTATTTTGTCCTGTTTTGCACACTTGCCCTCTGCAATTGCCGAAGCTCAGCCCTTAATATAGAATCCAGGTAAAAGACTGTGAGGCAGTTTTTACAGATTTATACAATTCTTGGGCATGCACTATGTTCAGATGAAAAGAGGTGCCCTCCAATCAATGTTTAAAACAGAGCCTGCCAAGCAGTGCCTGGGTCTTTTCTAACATTCATGCTAACATTTCTTGGGTCCACTATCTATAGAACCTCTTCTCACCCACAAAACACAATGAATTTCTCATCTGGCAACAGAATATTATTTACATTGTTATATACTTCAATATACTCATACAACTGGGTTTTTATGTGCCAAAATTGATTACGATATAGTACAAGATTATGCAGTCATATCTAAATATTACAGGCAGTGGCAAAACCAATAGATCAGGCTTGTAACCTAAAATACAAGCCAGGCCTATTTACAATATCAATATCTGTTTCATTTTAAGACTAACCCAACTAGCCTCAGGATTCAATGTGATGCTGACTTAAAAGTCAGAATCATCTGAACGTGCGACTTAACCCCTTGGTTCTCACGTCTACTAGTGCCTTCTTGAATTGGCGCCTTGGAACATTTCGTGTCTACTTACAAATCAATCTACAATAAAAATAAAAAAAACTTTAAAGCGTTCCCTGACCAGCATGAACACTTCAGCAACCGAATACTGACATAACACAACAGGACCTACATTAAAGTACCGAAAGTCTTAAGTACATTACTGGAACCCGCCATGTCCTGCGGCTGTTATCCCTCTTTATACATTGAGAACTTATTTTGTAGACCTTTAAGAGATCCCTTGGATTGCACATGTCCTGCGTAACCTGCTTAAACCGGTATCACGTACTATAGTGTTAGTCCTGAAGACTTTTCTGATTTTATTTTCTAGAGCATTCGTTTTTAATGTTTAAATTAATATCAAATGCATTTTCTCACGTATTGAGTGTTCTTTATTTAATATATATGTAAAAAAGACATCAATAATACTCAGCCAACATGTGTTTTGCGTAAATATTGTGACTTCTGCAGATTTGTTACTTAATACAGTGACAATTTAAGATGCATATTTCATATAAAACATTGTTTACAGTTTAAATCTTCGTACAAAATGTTATACAGAAACCTATTATTGGTTCAGTCTTTGAATAATAGTCGTGCTTATTGCAATAGTCTTTTCCATAGTCCATTGCAAAGCACAATCATCTATCTCACATTACTTTCACGAAAAGGTAACACAAATATTTTTTAAACTAATTGTACATAAATATGTAACTGCTCTTTTAGCAACTGGATAAGACCCACGACCAATGCTTCAATTACATACTATTCAGTAGGAAGTGATGGCTAGCATACATTTCCTCAGCATAGCTGTGCCTCTTGACGAGGAGATAAACTAAACAGGCCACTGATGTGCAAAAGTACTTGTATGTAATCGACTTCAACATGGGAGTGTGAATTGTATCAGTGGAACAGAGGTGTAAAGACAATCCTTGTGACAATGTTAATGGACCATTTGTCAGGCATCCTGTCAGTATATATGTACCTCTCCACTTAGCATACTTTGGACTAGATGTATCAAGACATTTTGCATTTGCTACAGCGTGAATCACAAGATTTCACCGTTTGCAAATCAAAATCACCTTTCATGATGTATGAAAGGTATTGCAGTGAACTTTTAGGGAATCGCAATTTTTAGTGACTCCCTAAAATTGCAACTCCGAATAGGAATAGGAATCGCAAATAGGGAATACCTAATTACCTATGCACATACATCATGAATTTTCTAAATGTGAACTTGCCATTTAGGAAATGAAATTACCACCAACTTTGTGGTAACCATGTCCAATTTAAAAAAACTGAACTGAAAAACCTTTTTTTTAAAGTGCCAGACACCTTTACAGGTGCACATTTTTTAGGGGGAGGTGTATCAAAGTGGGCCGTAGGCCACCAGCACCCTTGGATTTGTATTATTTAAGTTGTGAATTCCTAAAAGGAAATCACAAATTAGGAAATGCTAAACCTTTGGGCCTTCAGGCCTATAGGAATGAATGAAGTCCCATTCCCTAATGGCAATCCCCTAATGTAGTGGATCCTATTTAGTTTTCATTGGAAATCAGGAGATAGCTTAGCCTTCTGGCTTGCGGGCCTGTGCCCCCATCACCTAGTGACTTTTACCCTACTTAGCCTCCTCTTTTTTAGCACATTTATTTAATTATTTCTTCCAGGATGGCTGCTATGTTGATAGTTAGGATGATGTTTTCATTTCACATTCTCAGTACCACTCTGTGAAGGCGTCACTATCAGCGTCAAAAACAAATGAGATACGTGTGACAGTAACATAATGTACCCTTTCAGGGAATTGTTTATATTATTGCCGCCCCAAGCATGCCTTCCTGTCTACTGTTTGGGAACATACCTGTGTCAGGGGTCCTACAAGATCTGTATAAATGCATCTCACGCAGACAGGGTTATCAGAGAGATTCCTACCAGATTCCATCAATACTATCTATGCTACATGTCGCCTTGATGCAGACCCAGCCTCCGTGTCCCCACGGAGTCTGATCTAGAGACCTCATTCCAAGGTATCAAGGGTGGGGGGTCTCCTCATAGACATGGTACTGGCAGATTAGGTTTATCACACCTAGCTCTCTTAGGTTAGAGATTAGATTTGTCATTCTAGGGCATTAGGGTTCATTTCACATCTATTTCACATCTTATGTTATTGCAAGATGGTGGCTATCTTTGTATTAATGACTTTCATTTTTACTATTCTGTTTCTTGCATTGTTCATTGTCCTAATGATTACAGCCCATGCAATTTACAGTAGATTGAAGTCTTGTTAATAAAACCTATTGAAAACTCTACTGCATCTCCTTCATTGCCTGTGTGTGACTCAGACTTGTTGTTCATGTGGGAAAAAGGTAATTCACAACTCCCCTGAGAAGTCACACTCCATGAGTAAAGGCTGCCACACACCACCTTGTACTGTTTGGGTTTTTGGTGAGGTACGGCTAGTGAGATGGGAGGGTTGGGCAGGCAGTTGCGATTTGTTGTAGGATTGGCCTAGTCGCCTACAAACAAAAGTGCTGTCATCCCTAAACCAGCAGTCTTGCCTAGAGCAGGAGTCCAACTGTGACACTAATAGCAATTGCAAATTTTAAGAAATTGCTATTAGGGAATTGCTATTTTCTTGCATACCATTTTGCATTTCTTAAATAGCGATTTTTCAAATTTCGCTATTTAGGAAATTCTAGGCAGTATTTTGATACATCTGGCACCAAGTTTCTCCTCACTTTCCAGTCCCGACTTCAACACTACTGTCCTGATGCATCATGGTTCCTGTACAGAAAAATTAAAATCCTCCTCAGATCATGCTCTGGTGGTGGCATTCTATTTTCTACCTTAATTTGTGGATCCTACAGCCTTCTGACCTCTCTACATCTGCATTCCTTTGCCTCTCACCCATACTATGTTCCTGGCTTTCCTGTGTCCTGTCCTGGTTTCCCTGTTCTTTTTATTTCCATGTCCAAGTTGTACCTTCCCTTAATTTTTGGTTCCGTGTTTCCTACACCTGGTTGATTGAAGTGACTTGCAAATGACTCAATTGCTGTGTCGCCTTGCTATCGGTGTGATCCCCCCTTTATTTTCCAGGCTGCCTTTGCTTTAAGTTTTCATTGTTTGATTCTATGTTTGTATTCTGATTAGTTATTTTTCTCAATTGCCAGTTTATTGTTTATCCCACCCTTTTGTTTGCCTTGATCCTAGAGCATGTCTGCATAAAAGCAGCCCTCTCTTTTAAATGCAGATTCCTGTCTTGTATTCCTGTGTCCCTGTTCTGGCTGCATATGTCTGTCCTGTCCTAGCTAGTGTGCGGATGCCTCTTTGCTTTCCTGTTTGCCTTGACTCTAGATCCTGTTTGCATGCGCCCAGACATTTCTTCTATATGGAGATTCCTGTCTTGTATTCCTGTGTCCCTGTTCTGGCTGCATATTTCTGTCCTGTTCTAGCTAGTGTGCAGATGCCTCTTTGCTTTCCTGTTTGCCTAGATCCTGTTTGCATGCACCCAGACATGTCTTCTATATGGAGATTCCTTGTCCTGTATTCTTGTGTCCCATTCTTTTGGCTGCATATTCCTGTCCTGCTCTAGCTAATGGGCACATTTCCAGCAGATTCAGTTAAGTTTCTGTTCCTGAGCCTTTTTCCAGTCCAGAAATTCCATGAGCCCAGTTCCTGTGTGTATCTGCCACTGTTCTCCTTTGTCCTGTATGCTTATATAATATACTGGTTTTCATTGTGTCCAAGGGTGATAGTTAGATTTCAAGGCTTGTGTCTTCGGCACAGAGAACCACTGAGCACTCCTTCTCCAAAGGCCTTCTGGGAGTCTCCTTGAACTCTGTGAGAGTAATCTGCTCCTTGCCTTCTTGTAAGATCTTTATCACTTCACAGAGAGATCACTTCCAAGGACCAGACAAACTATCACTTATGATAGTTTGCCTATTGCTTCCTTGCTTTTACCCTCCTGATCATACTTGTGTTATCTTCATAGTTTACCCTGTAGACTTCCTATTCTAACCTGTTTCTGTTCTGCTTCTCTCCAAACCTGCAGTTATTCAAATGTTTATACTGAACCTTTCTTTAGAAAGCCTTTCTCCCTTCATAGAGCAAGAATACCCAATGTTCTGCCTTGTCCTGAAATCAGCTGGTATTCCTGATAGTTTGCCCTGAACTTGCTAGATTACTGACAACATCTTTGAAGAGGAAAGTAGGTCCTCACCCAATACTGCCTTTTGTAGAAAATTGACTCAAACCATGCCAGGGTGCTAACAGGTCCCTGTCACAGACTGGGTTCAAATGAATTAGCATGGCCAACATAGCATTCAATAGAAATAGGCAGCCAACTGTTCCAATAATTAATAACTCTTACTACATTCCATGATCAAGTCAGAATTTGTAAGAAAAATGGCCTAATAAGTTAATTGCCTTAATGTGCCTTAACAATTTTAAGACATTATTGCTATAAAAAACTGATAACTGAAGGTCAAGTCAGCTTCTGGACAATACATGCCCAGTTCCATAGGTCTGAGTATATATTTTTTTCATAGTGTATTAACCCCTTCCCCGCCGTGGAAGTAATGGTTACGTCCAAGGCTGCAGCACCCCCCCACTCCCCTAGGTCAGGGTTGGAAGGAGAATCGCTTTCCCTTCCACCTCGACCGCTCAAAATGATGTCAGCGCGCAACCCCGAGCTGACGTCATTGGGTGCAAGATGCGCTGGAAGCCATTTGTTTCCAGCGCATCAAACAGCAAGGAGGTACGTTTTTCCTCTGGGCAGGGGGGGTGTTGTACAAAAAGAGGCATCAGGTGAAAGGAAAGGGTTTTCCTTTCCCTCGATGTCTCTTTCAGCATTCCTGCTGCCCGATCGCAATGCGATCGGGCAGCAGGAATGCCCACTAGACACCAGGGAATTTGTGTGTGTGTGTGTGTGTGTGTGCTTTTACAGTATGGGAGAGTGACCCCTTGGTCAAGGGTCGCTCCCCTTGGGGGTCCATTATATTTATCGCCATTTCTGCCCCCCTAACTTTTATTTTTAGGCCGATCTGCCCCCAAGGAGGGAAGAAGCCACGAGAAAGCAGGGATTGTTTTTGTGGCTGTTTTGTTTGTGTTGGGAAGCAGCCCTTTGGACAAGGGTTGCCTCCAAGGGGAAAAAAGCACTACTGGGCAGTTTGGCCTATTTTCTTAGGCCCATCTGCTCCCAAGGGGTCATGTGTGTGTGCTTTGTGTGGGGAGGTGGCCCAATGGGCAAGTGTCGCCCCCCCCCCCAAATGGGCAATATAATCTATGCCATTTCTGCCCCCCTTGGGGCAGATTGGCCTAGTTTTTGTAGGCCCTTCCATAAGGATGCCAGGGATTTCTTTCTTTCTTTCTTTTGCTTTTTTTGTGTTCAGGTGAAGCCTCCCCCAAGGGTCAAAAAGTACTATTGGGCAGTTCTGCTCCCTTAGGGGCAGATCGGCCTATTTGTTTTAGGCCTATCTTTCCCCAAGGAGGGCTGAATCCACTTAACGCCAGGGATCATGTGTGTGTGTGTGCGTGTGTGCTTTATGTGGGGGAGTGGACCCTTGGGCAAGGGTTGCCCCCCAAAGGGGACAATATATTCTATGCCATTTCTGCCCCCTTGAGGACAGATTGGCCTATTTATTTAGGCCCATCTGCCCCCGAGCAGAGAACACTAGACACCAGGGAAAGTTTAGAAATGGTTGGTGGAGGGGGTGTTTTTCAACTGACGAAGTATTTGCATTTGTGATTTAACAGTTTATTTCTCCTTTTTGTTCTAGTTCAAAGCTTTTGGTTCCTTTTCTGTGGCCTGTTGCGGTTTTGGCAGTGGTTGTCCTGTGCTTTGCGTAGTTGCATGTTCTAGGTAAATAAATACATTTACTCCAAAGCAGTATCGTTGCCATGCATGGATGACGTTTGTAGGTGGTATACTGAATGCAGGATTGTGTGTGAAATTGTCCTTAGATTTATGCACAGTGATATTTGTGTTGTCTTATGTCTAATTTGCTTTTCTTTTTTCTTTTTAGTGGGGTTTCATTGGTGATTGGTGTGGCTGTGCAGAGTAGTTACTGGTGACTCAAGCTTTTTCAGGCAAGTGAGCCGTATAGTTTTTGAGTTTATAACTCTTAATGAGAAAGCTACACTTTGTTTATTACTTATCTTACACAGTGCTGGTTGTTGGTGGTGCATTTGTCCAGTTACTTTTTGTAGGAAGGATCATGGCTAGCCGTAAGATGACCACTCAGCAGGTTGTTGGTGTGCTTTTTGAGTCGTCTTCTGACCATGGTTATGAGACTGACTCTGCATCTGAGGCAAAGAAGGAAGTGCAAGATTCTGGAAGTGAATTTTCTGTCAGAGAGGAATCACCTGATGATGAAGCCACTCTCAGTGCTGATGAAGTGCCTGTTTCAGAGGAGGACACTGATGTGCCAATGGTGCAGCAGCCAGTGGCTGAAAGGCTTCTCATTGAAAGACCTTACACATGGGTTGCACCAAACATGGAGAGGCCACAGTTGCCTGTGTTTACTGGTTTCCCAGGGTGTCGAGTTAATATGGAAAACTTTTTGCCTGTCAACTTCTTTGAGTTTTTTATGGATGATATATTTTGTATATTTTTGGAAGAGATTGTTGAGCAGACTAATTTGTATGCAGAGCATTATTTGAGGGACAAAACTGCCAGACTTAGGCAACACTCTAGAGCTAGCCGGAGAAATCCCACAAATCTGGAAGAGTTGAAAAGGTTCTTGGGTTTAACTTTTTTGATGGGGCTGAGAAGGAAGCCATCACTGTCTTCATATTGGTCTACTATTCCCTTGATGGCAACTGCTATATTTCCTGCAATCATGAGTCATAACTGGTATGAGCTTCTTCTGCGGATGTTGCATTTTGTAGATAATGCTTTAGCCGTGCTATGAGATCACCCTGTTTCTGACTGTCTTTTTATGATTAGACCTGTTCTTGATCATTTGGTAGATTGGTTTTTAGAGACCTATATTCCAGACAATGAAAAATATGTAGATGAGTCTTTGGTCCTGTTCAAGGTTCATTTGGTTTTTAGGCATACATTCCTAGCAAGAAGGCACTGTATGGAATTGAATTGTATGTGCTGTCTGAAAGTAGTACAGGATATGTTTAAAATCTCCGGGTCTGCCCACTTTTGGAGTTAGTCAGAAAATTGTGTGGGAACTTGGTAGACAACTGTTTACCAAGGTCTCCATTTATATGTAGATAACTTCTACACTGGAGTTCAGTTGTCCAAGGAGTTGTTCAGAGTGGATACTGTTGCTTGTGGCACAATCTGCTCTAATCAGAAAGGGTATCCAAGAGAGCTTGTCTGTAAAAAACTTGAGAAGGGACAGTACAGTGCCTTGCGGAATGATGAGCTGCTTGCTCTGAAATTTGTAGATAGGAGGGGTGTGTACGTGCTAACTACCATTCATGATGTGAGTACTTCACCTGTGGCCGTTTGGGGTCAAGTTGCTAAAATGCAATAAGCACATGGGTGGTGTTGATAGAGTAGATCAGAGGTTGGAACCTCACACTGCTGCTCGTAAGGCTTATGTTTGGTATAAGAAATTAGTGGTTCACCTGTGCAACTTGGCAACTTTTAATGCCATTTGTGAAATTTCAGGAGTCTATCATAGCGAGCCTTGTTGTGCTGGAACAAGCATGAGTTCCTAGAGACGCAGTGGTGGAGGATGTGGCTAGACTGACAGATCGTCACTTTTCTGAGTACATTCCTCCCACAGCCAAAAAACTTTCCTGCTAAGAGATGTAGAGTCTGTGCTCAAAGAGGTATCAGGAAGGAGACTAGGATGAACTGCCCTGTTTGTCCTTCAAAGCCTGGGCTGTGTGTGGGTGGTTGTTTCAGGAGCTACCACACACAGAAGAATTATTGGGAAATACAATGAGGGTAAACTGCTGTTTTATATTTTCATATGTTCAGTTTCACAGTTGGCATTACTGTCATGTATTCAGTTAGAGCTTCTGCGTTTGTAGTTTTGTACTTATTTATAATTAGTGGTTTCTTTGTTGGTTAAAAACAAAAAAAAGTGATGGTGGTGGCTGGCCGTGTGTGTAGGGTGGCGCTTGGCTGGCAGTGAGCGTGGGGCGGTGTGTGTGGGGTGGTGCTTGGCTAGCGGTGTGTGTGGGGTGGTGCTTGGCTGGCAGTGTGAGGAGGTGGCACTTGGCTGGCCGTGTGTGTAGAGTGGTGCTTTGCTGGCGATGTGTGTAGGGTGGCGCTTGGCTGGCGGTGTGTGTGGGGTGGTGCTTGGCTGGCAGTGTGAGGAGGTGGCACTTGGCTGGCGGTATGTGTGGAGTAGCGCTTGACTGGTGGTGTAAATATTGACTTGCTGTTGAGTTCTGCAACACTGATTGCTGTGTCAGGCATGTGGGCGTATGTAAGTGATGGGCCCTTGAATGGAGCTGTCTATCGATGCGAGTGTTCTAATTGCTGGCCACATGAATGGTCTTGTGCACATTATGTATGAAAAGTGTGTGAATGGACTGTAAGAGGTTGGTGCCTTGTCGTGGCTTTACAGCTCACGAACTGTGAGTCATTGGTTCAGTTTTTTGGCCTTTCAGTTATTAACAGCGCATTTCATTTTTGTGAAATCTCTTGTTATAAAAATTGGATCTACTGAACCATCACTCACCCTCATGCCAAAATAAACCAGTATGTGTGGTAAAAATAACAAAACCTGCTCTGCTGTAATCAGGCGTCACAGCCCACCCGTGACACACTAGGTGTCTCGGGTGGGACCTCGATGATGAAGCATCTCACCAACTTAGTTGGTGAGTGAGGGTTTGTTTTAACATAACCTAAGTGTGTTTCTTTTCACAGATTTAGTGTTTGGAACATCACAGAAGTATGTGGACACATCAAAATTATCTATTACAAAACTACCTGTGTTAGGGGGGAGAGGCACCTATGTTTTTGGTCCCGGTTGCGGCCTTCATCTAGCGAAACCTACCAAACCCAGAATTTTTTTTAAAACTAGACACCCCAAGGAGTCTAGGGAGGTGTGGCTTGCCTGGATCCCACAACATTTTCTTACCCAGAACCCTCTGCAAACCTCAAAATATGCTTAAAAAAGCATATTTTCCTCACTTTTCTTCGTAGAGTCAATGCTCCAGCACAAATTTCCTACCACCCACCGTTCCCCTCAGTCTCCCAAGTAAAATGATACCTCACTTGTGTGGGTCCCCAAAGCAGAGTTAGCCTTAAAGATTTATAAAGGAAAAATATGTACTTATCAACTCGCTGTGCTCCCCTCAATCTCTACAGGTTTTTGGCATTTTTCTGTTGCAGGCTCTTGGGCCACACACACAAGTGAGGTATCATTTTTATCGTAGGTTTCCCTAGGTGGCGGCTGAGCTAGAGGCCAAAATCCACAGCTAGGCACTTTGCAAAAAACAGCTCTCTTTTCTTTGGGAAAATATGATTTGTCAGGGGCATTTCCTGTCGCGGGCACTAGACCTACCCACACAAGTGAGGTACTGTTTTCATCTGGAGACTTGGGGGAATACTAGGGGGAAGGAAATTTGTGTCTCCACTCAGATTCCAGAACTTTCTGTCACCGAATGGTGAGGAAAAAGTGTTTTTTTAGCCAAATTTTGAGGTTTGCAAAGGATTCTGGGTAACAGAACCTGGTGAGAGCCCCACAAGTCACCGCATCTTGGATTCCCTAGGTGTCTAGTTTTCTAAAATGCACAGGTTTGCTAGGTTTCTCTAGGTGGCGGCTGAGCTAGAGGCCAAAATCCACAACTAGGCACTATGCAAAAAATAGCTCTTTTTTCTTTGGGAAAATGCAATGTGTCCACATGGTGTTTTGGGGCATTTCCTGTTGCGGGCACTAGGCCTACACACACAAGTGTTATGTTATGTTATGTTATGTTAAAATTGTTTATATAGCGCCTAAACTGCCCAGAGGCCTCGTAGCGCTTATACTGCAACACAGACTTGTCACTGTTCATAGTCGTATAGGAATTAAGCTCTAAATAGCCAGGTTTTTAAGGCCTTCCTGAAAGGAATCTCTTGTGAATTTAATCTAATATTAAGAGGAAGGCTATTCCAGAGAATAGCACCTTGATGTGACGACGACCTTCCTCCCCATCTTGCTTTCTTCACTGTTGGAACTCTGAACAGCATAGCTGAGGAGGATCTGAGAGGTCTGCCCGGAGTGAACAAAGATGCCAATGTTTTGAGCATTTCAGGGCCCTGATTGAATAAAGCTCTATGAATATGGCATAAAGCCTTAAATTGAATCCTTTTGTCTACTGGGAGCCAATGTAAGGAAGAAATTCTTGTCCGTATGGATTGTTGCTTAGGTGTTTTTAGAAGCAATCGTGCAGCTGCATTTTGAATCCTCTGTAATCTTTGTATCGCATATCTTGGTGATCCTACAAACAGGGCATTGCCATAATCAAGACAAGATCCTATCAGTGCCTGAATAACCAATCTTCTGGCAAGAAAAGGCAGGATTGCTAAAACCTTCCTCAAAGTCCTAAGCAGGGTAAAGGAGGTTCCAGCTACTCTATTAGCGTGTTGCGACATTGAGAGTTGGGGGTCCAGCCATACCCCAAGACTTTTGATAAGACGATTAGGGGGCGGGAGAGTGGCCACTCCTGTTGTTATGCTAGGATTAACTAATTAATTTTTTGTTTGCCCAAAGAACATAACCTCAGTTTTTTCATCAGTGAGCTTCAATTTACTTCTCAACATCCATGCAGCAACTGATTTTAGGCAAGGACCTAATGCTGTCCCCATATCTGGTTGAGTATTGGAGAGGGAAACAATAAGTTGAGTATCATCTGCATAGGATACTAAGTTCAGCCCAAATGGCTCAACAATCTCTGCTAATGGCAGCATATAGATATCAAAAAGCAGAGGGCCCAGGGCAGAACCCTGTGGGACTCCACAGCTGCTGATAGTACGCCTAGAAGTACACAATCTGTTCAGTACCTGGAAGGACCTTCCATGAATAAATGATAGAATCCAATCTAAGGCTACTCCAGAGATTCCAATCCCTCGCAATCTATCTTTAAGAATGTTAATGTCGACCGTATCGAATGCCGCACTCAGATCTAGGAGGATGATAGCTGTTTCAATTCCTTTGTCCATCCTCTTTTTTGCTTCTTCCATGATCGCAATCAGTGTGAGGGACCATTTTTATCGGGAGACTTGGGGAATGCTGGGTGGAAGGAAATTTGTGGCTCCTCTCAGATTCCAGAACTTTCTGTCATTGAAATGTGAGGGAAAAGTGTTTTTTCAGCCAAATTTTGAGGTTTGCAAAGGATTCTGGGTAACAGAACCTGGTGAGAGCCCCATAAGTCACCCCATCTTGAATTCCCCTAGGTGTCTAGTTTTCAGAAATACACAGGTTTGGTAGGTTTCCCTAGGTGCCGGCTGAGCTAGAGGCCAAAATCCACAGCAAGGCACTTTGTTAAAAACAGCTCTGTTTTCTTTGGGAAAATGCGATGTGTCCAGGTTGTGTTTTGGGGCATTTCCTATTGCGGGCGCTAGGCCTACCGACACAAGTGAGGTACCATTTGTATCGGGAGACTTGGGGGAATGCTGGGTGGAAGGAAATTTGTGCCTCCTCTCATATTCCAGAACTTTCTGTCACCGAAATGAGAGGAAAACGTTTTTGTTTGGCCACATTTTGAGGTTTGCAAAGGATTCTGGTTAACAGGTGTCTAGTTTTTAAAAATGAGCAGGTTTGGTAGGTTTCCCTAGGTGCCGGCTGAACTAGAGGCCAAAATCTACAGCTAGGCACTTTGCAAAAAACACGTCAGATTTCAATGTAAAAATGTAATATGTCCATGTTGCGTTTCCTGTGGCAAGCATTAGGCCTACCCACGCACGTGAGGTACCATTTCTATCGGGAGACTTGGGGGAACACAGAATAGCATAACAAGTGTTATTGCCCCTTGTCTTTCTCTACATTTTTTCCTTCTAAATGTAAGACTGTGTAAAAAAGATGTCTATTTGAGAAATGCCCTGTAATTCACATGCTAGTATGGGCACCCCAGAATTCACAGATGTGCAAATAACCACTGCCTCTCAACACCTTATCTTATGCCCATTTTGAAAATACAAAGTTGTTCTTGATACCTATTTTTCACTCCTTATATTTCAGCAAATGAATTTCTCTGTACCCAGTATAGAAGGAAAATCCATTGCAAGGTGCAGCTCATTTATTGGCTCTGGGTACTTAGGGTTCTTGATGAACCTACAAACCCTATATATCCTCGCAACCAGAGGAGTCCAGCAGATGTAACGGTATATTGCTTTAAAAAAATCTGACATCGCAGGAAAAAGTTGCAGAGTAAAACGTGGAGAAAGTTGCTGTTATTTTCACCTCAATTTCAATATTTTTTTATTATAGCTGTTATTTTCTGTAGGAAACCCTTGTAGGATTTACATAAAGTACCCCTTGCTGAATTCACAATTTTGTCTACTTTTCAGAAATGTTTAGCTGTCTGGGATCCAGCATTGGTTTCACACCCATTTCTGTCACTAACTGAAGGAGGCTGAAAGCACAAAAGTCAGTAAACATGGGGTATGTCCTAGTAAAATGCCAAAATTGTGTTGAATAATTCGGTTTTCTGCTTCAATTCTGCCTGTTACTGAAAGCTGGGAAGATAGTGATTTTAGCACTGCAAACCCTTTGTTGATGCCATTTTCAGGGTGAAAAACCACAATCCTTCTTCTGCAGCCCTTTTTTCCAGTTTTTTTTAAAAAAACGAAATTTGTGCTGTATTTTGGATGATTTGTTGGTCTCCTTCAGTGGAACCCACAAAGTCTGGGTACCGTTAGAATCCCTACGATGTTGGAAAAAAGGCTGCACATTTAGCGTCGGTAGCTTATGCGGACAAAAAGTTATGAGGGCCTAAGCGTGAACTGCCCCAAACAGCCAAAAAAAGGCTTGGCACCTGAGGGGGAAAAGGCCTGGCAACAAAGGGGTTAACCATTGCACTATAACAGTTTTAGATACTGAGTTATTGTTTATGAAATGTGAAACATTTCATAAATTTGAAAAAATATAAACACATCTTCGATTGATTCTCACAGGCCCAGACTTCACAGAAATGCTCGTGTGTTCAGCACTGACTCACTGGTGCAAAGTTAAATAACTCTTCTTATAGATAGATGCCACTGAAAGATAAAGGTTTTCTAGAACAATGTTTTACCAATGTGTAGAGCACCCTTCTGGAAAAGATGATGGGGAAAACAGAGCAGTGCAGGAACTATGGAGGAAAGGCCCCACCAGACACACAGCTCTGAAAAAGATATCAGCTAGCAAATGTAGAATAAGAAAATGTGAAAAACTCCTCAGTGGTCCAGAATGCCCTATCAGACTTTATCTGCTGCTTCTGTATGGGTAAAGAGTGAAGGGTACCTCCAAACACCACCTTAACTGTTTCCTGGAAAAGTAAACTGTTCTGCGCACCACCTTAGTTTTCTCTGCCATGGCTAGACTCATGCCCCAAAGCTCCAAGGTCCTTTAGGGCCATATTTAGACTTTTTGACGCAAAACTGCGCCAGCGCAGTTTTGCGTCAAAAAAATTACCGCCGGCTAACGCCATTTTGGTGCGCCATGCGGGTGTCAAATTTATACTTTGACGCATGGCGGCACAAACCACAGGTGGGAGCCATTTATTTTGACGCACACCGCAGGGTCAAGTCGTAAAGCAAAACGACATTAACGCGGCGGAAATGACTGTGGGTCAATTTACGACCCCGCAAACCGGATATGCGCCGTTTTTTGACGCAATAGCATAAAAAAAAAACGCAAACACTGCCATTTCACCAGAGGAGAGCCAAAATGGATCCCAGATGCCACTACAGACCCCAGGAAGATGACAACAGACCAGGAACTAGCCAGGAGGACCCACACAAGAACCAGGACACTTATGAGAAGAAAAGAAAGTGTCGCTTCAGTGCAGGGGAGCAGGAAATTCTGGATAAAGAGGTGACGGAACACCAGCACCAACTGTTTGTCACCTCAAAATTGCCAATTAGTAGGAGAGAGGCTATATGGCAACAAATTGTCGACAAGATTAAGAGTGTGGCAGAAGTACGCAGAACAATCATCGAGTGCAAGAAACGCTGGCATAACTGCAAGTGCAGGACAAAGGAGAAAATGGCAAGGAACAGGAAGGCAGCACTGCAGACTGGAGGGGAGAGTCCAGCACACCAGGAGGCCCTGGACCACATGGAGGAGATGGTCGCAGCCATCATCCCCGAGGAAATCGTCACAGGGATTCGAGGACAGGACAGCGCAGACTACCAGGAGACAACGCGCATGCAGGGTAAGTCGCATGGGGAATTATAATGCACTAATGTCAACTACAACCGGGGGGGGCGATACCAACCACAAAATGCATGGAAGTCATCATATACATGGAGTGGCATGGGTAAAGGGGCACGGCATGGGGGCATGGCCTGCACAAACAGAAGCTTGGGCACACCATTACACTACACCAACAACAGTCCCATGGGGGCATGCTGTCATGCCAACGATGGAGCAAAGGAAAAGCCACGCCAGGAGGGAAGGGCACAACCTCAAACTAACATCCCAGCACACGTCAGCCACCATACCCCCTACATTAACTAGGGCCCTCTTAACAACCTCTAGCCATACCGACAACTGGAATGTAACTGTGACAACAGTTGCCACTACCACCTCCACTCTGTGTGCAGCTCAAGTAGCCAATGGCAGTAACCTCCCCATGGATCATACACACCTAAATTAGGGGGTTGAGGATGACAACTTCAACACTCCCCAGAAACAAGACAAAGGCCCAGTACTGTCAAATGTCAATGCCCATAGTTTTCGCAAACATCAGCCAATGTAAACAATAGGAGCTACACAGCATTAAGGACACACCCATGCTGCATATGTCAGGGTCCATCCTGTGCCTGGGTAACAGTGCAACATCCCAAATGTCATATTGCTCAGACAACAGCATTGAGGGGGGGACACATGGAACTGGTCACTGAAATACACCTGCACAGTCAGAGGAGGAAGTAGGACACTGATACGATTATCAGGGCAATCCAATGTAACACACATTCCACAACATCAGCAGTACACATTACCAATGCCAACATCCATATTGTGTCATAACATTGCTATGCATAGGATATGCCACATGTCAAATACATTTAAGTGGATGTGAAAGATCAGAGATTGGGGCAGGTCCAGATTGTTAAGTGTGCTGCCAGGGCCATCAGAACAACCACAGCAAGTGAAAGGTCACACCATGAGAATGGATGTAGACGGAGGCTTGAGTAGGACAAGAAGGTGGCAATTCACTATTTGGCCTAAACCAACACCTAGAGGCGATGATGCCGACAAGTCTAATAACTCAATAACATACATGTGACATGCAGGTGGGCCATAGGCCTGGAAGAATGCCCATCTGAAGGACTGGAGCAATGAACACGAAACAAGATCACAATGTGAATTCATCACAAGGCAGGCATGTCACATCAAAAATGCCACAACACAGACACACTAACTGTACCCTGTTTCATTGCAGAGGAAGATGGATCTCCTGCGGATATGCCTGTCCCAGATTACCCTGATGACATGGATGACGAGCTGATAAACATTCCCCAGGAGACTATCCAAAAGGTCCTTGAAACCCTCCAGACCCCACCTTCAGTCACAAGGAGGAGCGCAGAACAAGCAGCCATCGCAGAGGATCCACCCACCACCCCAATTGTAAGATCTGCCAGCTCCAATACAGCTGAGGACTCAGACGACACAAGCACAGGCACCAGCTTTGAGAGAACTGTAGTTGGAGTACAGTGGGAGCTGGCCAAGGAGGTGCGGGTGGGGATGCAAACTATGGCAGCCAGCCTAGAGGGGGTGCAATCGTGCATAATGTCATCTGCAGATCAGGCAGCAGCTACGCAAGCCCTAACATCTATCTTGCAGGAACTGCAAAAAAACCAGAAGGAAATCAGCACAGCTGTAATACAGTTGACCCAACACCTACAACAGCAATCCTGTCAACGCATGCACGAATGCAACATTGAACCCCTTCAGGGCCGACCTGGCTGCCTACCATCGTGATGTGGCTGCTATTCTCAAGAACCAGCAGATACTCCTTGCTGCAGCACTGCCCTTAAGACTTTCACAGGGAGCAGCGACCGGGATGTCTGACTCCACGTCTTCTAACACTGAGGTGTGTGTCGCCCCTTCACAACCAACAACAACAAGGACAGAGGAGGCAACACACACATCAGAAGAAGAAGACATGGAACAGATCACATTCACAAGGAAAAGTACCCGGAAGCACTAGTCCCTGCCACATGGCCAACTATTACCAAGGTCCTGCGCTTTGTAACTTGCCAGTCTTGCAACAACTGTACTCAAGCACTGTTCTGCAAAACACTGTATATCTTGTCACCCAGCCCAGTGATTGTCTCTCTCCTACTCATTGGCAAATTCTGTCCCTCTGCACTGTCTGAAACATCAACCCCAGCATGTCAAAAGCATTTCGGTAAACCCTTGTGTAGGATCACAATGTAAGATGTCACTCTAATGGACTCACAATCATGGACAATGTACAGATAGCACTACAGCACTTTTCAATAAATAGCATTTACACAACAAATATGTCTCTGGGTAATGTGACATATCAACTGTGCAGTAGATAACTGAAATGTGCCTACTGTCAAATTACCTAGCTTGTCAATACAACTGTCCTGATATTATGTAGTCAGATAAATCAGCACAGTGCCCATGACTGCATCATACTCTACCCTTCCTGAGGGTAAGATCTGATGAAGTGAGAAGCCATACACCATCATGCTGTGTTGGACAGAAGAATGCTTCCTCAAGGGATATCTAAGTCATCAAATAGTGGCCGCAAAATGTTGTCACCATGCAATAATAACACATATAACAGTGCACACTAATCTAAGCAAACACTACAAAAACTGCATTAATGAAGGTGTCTGAGTTTACATACAAATATGTAATCAAGCGGAACTGGGTCACAAATGACGTATGAGAGTCATGAAGACAAGAAAACAAGAGTGCCAATGAGAACTCATCTTATAAGGGTGTCCTTGTTCATCACACTGCAGTCAGACCTAAAACTGTTCCCCCAATACCAAGTCTGGAAGCACTGTTTGTGACTTTGAAAACACACTTATCAACAGAAACACATTGTCATCCATATTAACTGTGATTGGTGGTTGCAACGAAGGGTGGACACTTTTCGAGGTAGCTCTGGGATAGCTGCCAATCGTACAGCTCAGTTGGGATTTGTTTGTAGCATGCAACACAAATGTAATAGTACAAAATTCATGTACACTGAATCCAAACCCAGGATCAAGTACCATTTAACACATACTGTGAGAAAACAGGGCTGATTGCAGAGGCCCCATAACTTTTTGCCCCCATTTTCCTCTTTTTGCTGGTGTTTTCCTGACTTTGATGGTGCCCTGGGTACTGCTAACCAGTCCCAGGGCCTGTGCTCTCTGTAAAATGGATATGCAAATTAGGCTAAATATAATTGGCTAAGTTAACCTACCTATAAGTCCCTAGTATATGGTAGGGCATGTAGGTTTAGGGACCACAGCATAGGTGGTGCACACCTAGGTGCACTGCTGAGGTGCACAGTGTCATTTTAAAAGCAAGCCTGCCTTGCTGGCTGCTTTTAAATTAAAGTTATATGCAAATTCGACTTTGGAATTAAAGGTACTTCCAAAGTCTTAAACTACCTTATTTTTACATATAAGTCACCCCTAAGGTGTGCCCTATGTGCCCCTAGGGCTGGGTGCCATGTAACTATAAGCAGGGACTTTATAAAAATAGATTTATAAGCCCTGGTGAGGTAAAAACAGCCAAATTCGTTTTTCCCTCATGCAAGTAAATGGCCTTCATAGGCTAGAATGGGCAGACTTTATTTTAAATTTTAAAGTCTCCTTAAATGTTACATACCAAGAATTTGGTATCAAATTGATTGTTGTAATAAATCCCACAACTTCCAGTTGTTGGATTTAATGTAACTTGTCCAGGTAAAAAGTTTGGACTTTACCTAAAAAGTTGCCAATTTCAGCTCTGCATTGTTTTTGCTGCTGTGCTCTGATTGGCCAGCCTGCAGCAGCTTCTGCCAGGCTGCCTTAATGAGGTGTGAAGTGGCCTGGCTTCACACAAAGGAATGTGCTTGGGGGAGAGAATCTCCCCTCAGCAGATGGTGAGGCAGGAAGGGGGAGGGCTGCCAAACTGGTCTTCAAAGGCAGAGAAGGACATTTGGAGCACCCAGCAACACCCCCACATCCTGCAACCCCAGACAATTAGGTGCCCCCTTGATTAGATTAGGAGAGGGCAGGAGAGGGGTGTGTTTATGATTTTTAGCCACACCAGTGGGTGGGCTCAGCCAGATGTAACCTCCAAAAATCAGATTCATCCATGTTGGATTTTTAGAGACTGTTGCCTTCTGGGATGGATTTTTGCCACACTTCCCAGGAAGTGGTCATCACAGGGTGAGGACCCTGTCCCTGATTGGAGAACCAGGGCCCCCCTGCTTTTCACCCAGGAGCAAGGATAAAACTGGCAGACCTGCACCCACACCTCAGATCCCCTCCAGAATTCAACAAGAAAGGAACTAAAGAAGAAGAAGGACTGCCCTGCTGGACCCCTGGCCTGCACCTGGACCCTGCACTCAGAAGGACTGCACCAGCTGCACACTTGGGCTTCACCACAAGAAGGACTTTGCCTGGCTTCAACTGGTTCAAGGAGGGACTCCCTGTTTGCTACAGGTGAAAAATTGCTAAACCAGAGTCCCCTGCACCAACTCCTGAAGAAAGCGACCAGCTGACCACTGTCCAGTGGCCAAAAAGGAGTTTGCGCCAGGTGCATTCTGGGAGTTGAAGTCCGCACCCCCCAAGGACCATCACAGAACTTCTGGACCCTTGGGGTGAGCTGTGGACCCCAAAAGAACCTTAAAAGAACATCTGGGTGAAGCCCCAGAAGTTTGGAAAAGATTTGAGAATTTTTGGAAAAAAGCTCCAGAGAGGGACCGACCCGCCGCGGAAATTCTAGCCGACTTGCCTCAACCGCAACCCGGCCTGACTTTGTGGTTCGTCCCGGTAAAGAAAAACATCCAAAAAAGAGACTAAGTCCGAACGTAAAAAGTTGACCGGGACCTCCCAGCCATCGTATCCGAGAAGGGCTCCATGGACGTCGGATCAAGATCCAGGTTTACCCCGGTCGAAGGATTTTCATCTCGAAAAAACGACTAAGTCCGAAGGTAAAAGTCTCCACCGAGGAAACCCACATCGCGTATCCGGACAAGGGCTCCAGGAGGTCGGATTCAACTGGCAGGTTCGTCCCGGTGAAGAAAAACTTCAAAATAAAGACTAAGTCAGAAGGTAACTTTTTAACCGAGGCCTCCCGCGACCTGTAGCCGAGCAGGGCTCCATCGCGGTCGGCCTGAAAGTTTGACTTTGCCCCGGTCGAGGTGCAACCAGATGACCCGATTGGCGCTTTTTGTTTCTAAGCGCTAGAAAAGTAATAATTCTTTAAAAATTCATATCTCCGGTTCCCCTGAACCGATTTTAATTGTTTTTGTGTCATTTTAAAGATAAAAATATAAACTATTTTTATAAATTGGTTTTGGATTTTTAAACTGTTTCCTGTGTTTTATTTTATTGCTGTTTTGTGATATTTGAATGCTTTACACTTTGTCTCCTAAGTTAAGCCTTGACGCTCGTTGCCAAGCTACCAAGGGTTGAGCTGGGATTAATTTACTGAGACCTAACTGTACCTATGTGGAGGTTAGTGGCTTGTTGCTAGGTGTAGGTACCTACCTGCCCTACCAATAACCCATTTTCCAACAAATACTGTTAAGGGTTAACCAAATATTTATTAAATTCTAATCACAAAAGAGGAAACTGAGGGAAAAATCGTACCTACCCTAATCTACCCTGACTACTCATTACCCACAACTGTCCCTAACTAACCTAAGCTACACTTACTTATCACATGTAACGAAACGTTCTAAACATCTATCCCCCACCCCCCTTATGAGACGGGACACATGGACGACAACACATACTAACCTAAACACATACTATATTATCCTAAACAAATATATATATTTTTTTCTTTTTTCTTTTTTTGTTGTTGTTGTTTTTTTGGTTTTTTTTTTTAACACACAAGAACCCCAACATAGCCCCCCACCCACCCACCCACACACTTAATAAGTAAAAATAGAAAGAATCAGGACCCCCCACCCACTAACACTAACTAAACTAACAGCCTATACTAACCTAACACTAAGCCCCCTAAGCCCACTAACAATAAGAACAAGGAAAGAGGAGGGAGGGGAGGGAATCATTTCCATTTCAAATACAGTCTAGAGGTTGGCCCTGCGGAGGGTCCTCTTGATTGACTTAACACGCCGGTTAATGTGGCGCACATCCCGGCTCACGTTGCTTAACTTGCGCAGCACACGGTCCATCTTCCGTTCCATGTTGTGGAAGGCTGCAGGGTCAAGAGATGGAGCTGGGGCAGTCTGGGTACCGGTGGAGGAGGTCTGTGTGTGTGGAGCCAGGCCCAGTGGGCTGTCCTGCACCTGTAGCAAGGCTGGGGCCTGGAATTCCAGCAGATGTAGGCACAACTGTCCCAGCTGTGGGTGGGGCCACCTGGCTTGAAGTGGTGGTTGTGCTGGTGGTGGCTGTGATGGGCAAAATAGGCCCACCCTGTGGGAAGGCTCTCCATGCCCTGGTGGCCCGTTCATGGCGATATCGACGGGCCATCATCCTGAACCCCGACTCCACCAGCAGGATGTGCTGGTATCTCATGGCCCGGTGCTGGAATTCACAGACCTGGTCTGGAGTCATGTTTGCAGCTGTGCAGCTGGGAAGACAAATGCAAATATTCTACATTAGTAACTGCATTGTGTGAAATGGCACAAGAAGTTAATCAGACAATACATCTACAGTACTTGTAACATCTCATATCACAATACAGATCATTGAATGTCCCTGAGGAAGTACATGGCAGGCCAGCCTACAAAGGTCACATCACACATAGCACATCCATAACCTACAAGATGGGTAACAACTGGCTTTGACTTGCCATCTGAGTTCTGCCCGTTATCAGCTAAGAATCATGCTGCATATCCTCCGCCAAGACCCGGGCTACAAATGTCAGTGTACGGAATGCAAAACTAAAGCCACATGGTCTGCAAGTTGTAACTGGAGTTGCCAGTATAGTACCAAGTGCCATACCTGAGTGTGTATTCTAGGTTCCAACCAAACAGTCACTTATTCACATGTATGTGTAACATACTGGTAGCATCAGTACTAGGTACCCCATTCACAAACCCATGCCTGTGTTTGAGGGTGGGGGGGTGGATAAACAACTATCAATTTCCAAAAACATGTACACCGAGGAATGTATAGAAAACTCCATACGTGTTTGGCTCTACACACACACACACACATGACAGGTAAGGTCTATCAACAATTAGGAGTCAGCAAACCCTAGACCAATCGTAGGGCCACACATGTCAGGAAATGCAGAACTTGGTACACAACATATACTTCCAGTAAGGCCTGAATTACATCAGACACAGAGTTGCAAGAACACCCATGATCATGATTAGCATGCACACCTAGGCCATTGCACTCAAGTTCCACATACTTGTAGCACTACATGTGGAAGTACATGCTGCTAGGAGGTTCTACCTACAGTTTCATACGTATGTTAGTAAATAGGGAAGCAGAAGTCTATTGGAAAGCAATTTGCTGTACCAGTCTTGGAGAATGTGGGTCTGTCAGGCTGACTAAATTGGAGCTGACTTCCAGTGCGACTCTTGTTGATACAAGTGTCATCCACATGACTAACCCCAGTACTCACAGTGGGGCCTACAGGAATGGCCTACAATCCCTAGATAATACCATTGGATAGGCATTGGCCAACTCAAAACATTTGAGAAACTGAAATCCCACTCATGGAACAAGAGAAATGATTGCCCAACGCATCACACCTTGCTTTGCGGTCAACACACACGAGTCCATAAACAGCAAACACAACACATAACATACATATCAACACTTACTGGAGTGGTCGGGGTCCTCAAATGTTGCCACCTTTCCCACAGTGTAGGGTGCTGGTCCACCTGTAAGGCATGGAAGGAAGAAATGTGCTCAAAATCTGTGCACAGAGCAACAATTTCATAAACATATACAATGTGTAGGCTGAATAAAGAAATGGCTGCCATTCAGACATCTGATATATCACGGCCAACTTGTACATAGCATGGGTCTCCTGTGACAGTTACACACATATCTGCAAACATACGTTGGCCCTAACTATCATGTGGATGCAAACATGCCCTGTAATTGGTGACCAGAAAAAAATATGGAGTGTAATAGTCTCATCATGTACATCCAAAAGAGACATCCAAAGCCTGGTTACTTGAGGACTGCATTACCAGTCAAACATGCCTTGTGGCCGTGACACATTTATTACACATAGGTACAATCTACAGAGGGAGGGGGGGGGACTTTTGTAAGCCCTCCTGTTGCTACATTTGATTCAATTGATGTGGCCCAGCTATGGTGATTTGCACCAACCATGGAGATGTGAAGCCATGTGCATACCTTTGGACGGCCATCCATATTTGGAATGTGGCACAACTAACTCCAACAAACATTCTAAGATGTTATCTGAGGGCACCTTACACCAAAAAGATAAAGGAACACAATAATCCCAAACATTCATAGTACTTCCGTGAACGCTTTCCTTCCACACTCACCAGACTCACATGAGCCACTTTGCTATTATCAATTGACGTGAAGCCAGCACTCATTTTCTGCATCATGTAGTGATTCTAAAGTCAGTCTAGCTATTGCGTCAACAAAGTTAGCCAATATGTTGGTACATCTTTACTTCTCTATCAATAGTGCCCTATATTGACATGATTGGCTCCTATTTTGTTTGGTTGTCTGACACAAAGGCCGCACCAATTTACTTCATGGAAAAGTATCCTATAAGTTTGCTGAGCACGTGCTACCTGACAGCTAGCAATTGTGATCCTTACCATAGTGCATCAATTATCCCTGTATGTTTCCCCAGCATTACACACAGTCAGCAAGTTAGCTGGCAGACATAGTACAAATCTTCTTATGTCACTACAGAGCATTTAATCGTGCACATTTACATGATTAGTACTCACCAACAGTGCCACCAATCACGATTCCCAGGTCATCCAAGAGATCCTGCTCCCTGGTGATGAGGTCAGCCCACCGTGCTTCAGCTGGTGGTCACTCCTCTGGCTGGCATACACACGCTGCAGGTGATGCAGCATCTTTCCCCACCGGATTCTGCACGTCTCTGTTTGCTACCCCTGTATCACCATGCCTCGATCATGAGTGGCAAGAAATGGCACACAAGCCATATGAACCCCCCCAACTCCTCTTCACCCATCCTGCCAATATGTGGCCTACCAGGCATAGTGGAAATGTGAAAGGGAATAGGGGTTAAAGAAAGAGAAAGGGTAAAAGGGGGAAAGTAGGGGTACAAATACAGATGAAAAGTAAACTTAACCACTAAAAGAGCCCAACTATCCCCAAACTACCACTACCCACAACAGACTCCCACAAATAACAAAAACACTAGGTAAATGGACAAATGTACACAAAACACAGTAGTACAGTATACACCAACAATATTTATTTCACAAATTGACACTACAGATAGCACACAGGACAAAAAAGCACAAAATCTCAGGACACCACTCTCTACACAGCCACATAGTCTAAAAGAATAAATGACTGGAAAGTGAAAGTACACCCACTGTACCTGATCTGTAAACAGGATATCCTATTACATCACTTCCTGTATGAAAAGTCCTCCCTTTTTCGCGTTATGAGTCATTTTTTGTCCACCAATACTGTATTTGCTTCATTTTTTTTGACGCACAGGAGTGAAAATTAGCCCGCATCCAAATAATAGTACATGGCCTGTACAAATATCTGGATGCGGCCTAATGTTCACCCCTGTGCGTCAAAAGAAAATGACGCAAATACAGTATTGGTGGGCAAAAATGACGCATAATGCTAGGAACGTCAAAATATCAGTGCATTAACTGGTTTTGGGCAATTTTTCAGTTTTTTTGTTATGTTACATTTGGGACACATCAGAGATAGGCTGATTGAACACACTATGGTGTTGATGGTGTATGTTCACATGTGTGACATCATACTGCAGCGGACCAAGATCCGCTACTCCCTTCACAGTATTTTTACGGCTGGCTGACGCAATAGATGGTCATGAGTGTGGCCTACATATATGTGTTGCACAAATTGGGCATGTTTGGCATAAGGAGAAGATAGCAATGTGACGCACATATGTACAATACCTAAATGCCTTTGGCTCAAAGTGTGTGCTTTGGCAACTAATGTATTTGTTGACCAAGTGTGTGTGTATCACATGAAGCATGATTGCACATATGCTTGTATGAATGTGACATCCATGTGTCCAATCCTTAGATGCAAGCCATTGTGGAAATGAGAGAGGGCATGTGTTAGTCATACATGTAGCAACATCCGTAATGTGGACTTCCAAGATTTAGGGTAACGTAGATACCACATGTGACAAAGCATGCACCAGATAGATGGCAGACGCTTGTTCATGTCAATGGTCCACATTTTCAACATCCTATGTCCTAGAGTTTTGGTAACAGCTTCCTAGGCACTAGTTGGTGAATCCCACAGTGAGTCATACACATGCATTAAGGAAGTGGGTACCATGTTGTTGGCACAGACAGACAAGGGTGAATCTCAAATGTATGATGACACCACAGTTGAGGCCATAGAAGTGAGCCCCAACTATCAAGTGGCTGTGGTGGACCAGCATACAAGACAGCACGTGTCCACATATTTCCATTGATCAATTGCACATAGGTGTCTTGTTCATGTGTGTGGTCCAATGATGATCCTGTATATAGTTTGGGGTGTAATTTGTCACAGTTCGGTCCAGGACTCATCATGAGTCAGTGGCAGCTATTCCTGTATCTACTGTGTATCCTTGGTTGATCAATGTGAGTAAAGTGGATGAGGACATGTGAACCTACATGGGGATGGTCCCACCCTGTCACTAAAGATGTGTAATGAGACAGTCAACAGGGCAACCTTGGTGTGCTGAGTGAGATAATGTCTCAGGTGTCATGTTCCGGCAGGTGTCATTACAATATTTGTACACAGGTTAGCCTCTGCAATTCCCACTGCATCTGGGAACATCATAGCCTCTGTGATGATTATTCTCGCAGCTATTAACCACACACGGCCCATCAATATGTTGTGAGCACTGTGATTCTGTGTGTGAACTGTCATGGTCCTGACATGTGTGGATTTTTCATGGACATTATCAGAGGTTGCTGGTTCTGCTGAAGGCCCCGTGCCCAACCCCTGCATACGGCCCTGGGACACTGTCACACTTTGTCATTCATGCATAAATGACACCCAGACAAGGGATGGGCCATGAATTTTGCTTTTCCCAGAGGATTTTACTCAAATGGTACAGTTAAAAAGCAGATGATGCTATACAATGTATTTGGGTATGCATTGAAGAAGCCCATGCTCAATGCCCCCTGATGAATGAGAGGTTTGCTAACGCAAGTGTGGTACATATATAGACACAGGGATACTTTAGTGTGATGCACAGACAGATCCAGTCAGGCTGACAGAATGCAGGGTGATTCAGGATCCAGCAATTTGACAAGTTACATAATCAGTGGTCTGACTCAGACTGTTTGGAGGAGGAACTAGACAGTTGACATGTCAAACTGTGTATGTCCTGTGTTTTTGAAGGTGACAAATGAACCCAAGGGCTGTGTTACACAGCTTAATTAGTATCAATGCTTAACGGTGTATTTGACAAAATGGCAACTCCTATGCTGTTCCAGGCATCAGCAGGGGCAGTGCTTGTTGAAATGGGTGGTGTGCATGGAGGTGATCACAGGTGTAGGCTGCATCTGTTTCTCACCTGTCCTGTAGGTGAGATTTGCAATCTAAGGGCCAACATACTTTTTCACACGGGAAGCAATCTACAGGTGCTAACAGGGCTTTGAAACTAGAAGACAGTGTATAAATTAACCTGATGCCCATGCAGTCAGATGTTCTATGACAATGGCATACCATAGGAAAGGGTGTAGCACACTGGTTTGATAATGTTGGTCTGTGTGTGTAGAGGAGGTAATATCAGGGTACACATCTTAGTATTCCAGGGACCTCTTCCGACAGGTGGGTTGTGACCAGGTGCATGGGTGTGTCAGGAGTGAGGAAATGGACTGACATGTACATGGAATGTCATGTGTGTAATGCTGCTCATATGAGTGGCACTTGTGCTGTCTATGTTCTGCTTCTATGGAACTCTAGTCACAGATAGTCATTACAAATATTGGATGCAGTTGGACTTACTGCTGTCAAGGGTCTGGTCAGACATTCCTGTTACTGATGCAAAAGCACATCGACTGCCTCATGTATGAGGCTTGTTTTCCCCTTATTGAGTGATGGTGTCTTAGTTGTGTGCCATATGCTGCGTTGGACCTTGATTTCAACATGTATGTGTGAAATAGGTGTGGTCCTCTGCTATTGGCCTTCAAAGGAGAAATGTACATGATAGATGTCATTTACAGTGTGTGTGTATGTGACCATTGTATGTTAGGCATCACACTAGCTCTGGGATTTTCAGTGTCCTAATCAGTATCTCAGCAATGCTCCATGAGGCAACACTCTTTTTCTGATAAGTAGAGATGTAGGTGTGCAAAAATGATTAGCCAGACCATGATTTGGTGATTATTATAGGTGTTTATTTAAATTAGTTAACTAAAGTGGTGAAGGTGATTATATTTCAAAGAAATTGTTGACGATATGTTGCCGCCTGCGTATACTAGCGGCCGTGTTCTGTAGTTCCCCCTCATGTTGCAGGCCAGCATCCTCCTCTTCCTCCTCTTCAGGCATGTGTGGCTCTGGTTCCAGGAGGGGAATGTTCCTTTTGATGCAAATGTTGTGCAATATTGCATATGTTAGGATGATCTTACAGACCATCTCCGGGGAATATAGGAGGCTATCACCAGTGATGTTGAGGCACCGGAACCTTGACTTGAGGATGCCGAAGGTCCTCTCGACTATGCTGCATTTCCTCCTATGTGCGTCGTTGTAGGCACGCTCTGCAGCAGTACTCGGGTTGCCAATAGGTGTCATTATCTATGGCTGGATGCCTTACCCCTGATCAGCTGCAAGAGAAAATGAATGGGATCATGTTGATGTAGCTGGCCCTATTGAAATGACCTTGCATGGCAGTAGGTGTCTTGTGTTGTCTGTGACTCTTTTGTGTTATAATGTAGCATCCTAGGCTTGTAGGATATTCCATCTACATTGTGTTGTTTCCTTGGCTGAACAAGTGTTTGGCTGCTGATCATTTGTCAGCAGTATGTTTTGGGATTTGCAGTACGGTGTGCCCTCCCTAGCATTGTGACTTGTGATACAGGTGTCCCTGTGTCTTTACTGGGGGTGAGATGACAGTTCCATACACAGGTTAAAATTGACAGTGTTGTTAACACGTTCAAATCAATGTACCCTGGACATCCCATACCTTTAGACTTATGCAATGGATTAATGTAAACGTCATTGGGACACTTACATTTTGCAAGGTAACATTTAGGCAACCCACTCATCTTTGACGTCTTAACATTAGGCTGTACAGTAATTTCAGATGTGTGACAGGTTCACTGCAGACCTAAGAATCATGGCTAGCGATGACATGACCTCAGTGTGTTCCTGTTCACATGTTTCTGTTGTGGTGTATGTGTTGTGTGTCCTAGAGGGTTGCTGTGCAGTGTGTATATAAGTAGGTTTTTGTACTTACCAACAAGTAGTCCATTGCCATACCGTCCATCCTGGAAGTGTTCATTGATGGTGCAGTGACGGAAGATGAAGGAGTCATGTACACTCCCAGGATATTTAGCCACGATGTTGGTGATCAATCCCTGGTGATCGACAATGGCCTGCACTTGATGGAATGTGTGTGCTTTCTGTTGCGGTAGAGGTGTTCAGTTGCATCAGGTGGCACAAGGCGTACATGTGTGCAGTCGATTGCACCAAGGACATGTGGGAAGCCACTGATGAGGTAGAACCCCTGTTTTGTTTCCTTCTGCTTCTGCAGTGTGTTAGGGAAGCAGATGTGGCGGGGTGTAAGTCCAATGATGGCATCCAGTACTTTGGGCAAAAAGGCAGAGAATGGTGGTTGTGATATTCCGGCAACCAGGGCACCAGTTGTTTGAAAAGAGCCACTTGCCAGCATGTGAAGTACGGCAAGCAGCTTGGTTTCTGTTGGGATGGTGTGGGGTGTCAGCAAAGTGGGTGCCAACTGCAGTTCAATGTTTCGCAGCAGCTGCTGAACGGCTGCCAGTTCAACCTGTACCTCTGGATGATGTTGTGTTCCCTGAGGCCACGAAGGGTTGTTCTGGGATGGAATATCCTCTCCTGCCTTCTGCGCTGCCTTTGGGGTCCCTACTGGTGTTGTTGTAGCTGCTGTTGTTGCTGCTGGGCTCTGCGTCTGCGTGCACGCTGGATTAGAATCATCTCCCTGTTGCTGCTCTGCTGCTCTGCTGCTCTGCTGTTGCTCCTGTGTGTTCTGATTAAATACAGGTGTGTTTGCCCCATTTTAATGCCTGCCCTGACCGAGGTGTTCATTTTTTACACAAATCAGGCTCTGCGTCATTTTCAGGCTCCGCCTCCCGGCCATGCATCATTTTTGTCCGAAAGCATAAATACGACGCACGCCCGTTTAAGTCATTTTTCGGATGGGAATGCCTACCTTGCATATGATTAATGCAAGGCGGGTTGCTGCATCCAAAAAATTACGCACACAGCGGAATTGTGTCGTCCGCGGGCTTGGGCGTCAAAGTTTAAATACAGGGCAACGTTTGTGCTGAATGTGCATCAAAAATTTTGACGCACATTCGGCGCAGACGGAGTATAAATATGCCCCTTAATTTACTATTATGTAGTTGTTGTTTGTAATTTGTAACTTGCATTTCAGAGATTCATCCCTGCAGCACAGTTTGCACACTAGAAAGCTTTACCTTTCCATATGGGACTCCTCTTGCTCTAATTCAGAATACTATGTTCAACCTAACAGATTTGCCAGCTAATCGATCTCAAATTTAAGCCCCACCTAACATTTCCAATCTTCTGAGACTACCTTCATTTTCGAATACTTATTTCACAGTACAGTCCAGGAATTGTGTGGACCTTGTCCTAGTTTTGTGCTCCTTGGCCACAAAATCCGGTTCTGTAGCAGCCCAAGTCAAGTCACTCCCACGGAGTGTTGCTTTCACACCAACACCCCTGGCCATTATGCAACTTATTGCTGAATCTATTTACTGCATCTGCCTAATGCTGTGGGCAGATGGGCATCACGCTACACAAAAGAGAGAGAAGTTAGGGTATCCCGACCCTCCATCTCATCCCTCCCCTCCACCTGTACATAAATTCTTGATCCTTGACCTTGATCATGGCCACCACTTTGTCCATGAATCCTCCTTTGGTGGGCACCTCCTCTCCAAACCCTGCACGCAGCAGTGCCTAATGGTCTAATTGTCTCTCAACTCTGCCGAAACACTGCTCTTTCTCCAGAGTCCATCTTTGATGCCTCAGTTTAAGGGGCAGGTTGACACTTAGCAGTGTTCAAGCAACACCGGAGGAAGTTATCAGACATGGAGTGAATCAGTTTGAGCATGGGAGTATTCAAAAGGCCCCTTCCTTTGCACTCACTAACTTCACTTCCACACCAGATTTGAAAACGTGCACAGTAAAGTATGGTAGTGTAAAGCTCATTGAATGACCAGCTTTCCTGGTGCCCAGCCGATGTCTAGTTTTAAGGAAATATTTACAAAATGAGTAATTATTCAAGTAAAGTTTTCATCATGCTCACAACAAAAACCCTAATGATTGCTATGATAAAGACACATACCAATTACGCACTTGCTATCTCTTCTCCTAAATATTGCTACTCTTTTCTCGTGTCCCTTTCTTCATCAATGAAAGGTTAGCATTGAATGATCTCTTTCCTCATCACTATTTGACTATCGCACTTTGCTTGGAAATTATTACTTTTTTTTTTTCAATTGCATTTAATTTAAATATTGTTGCTTTCTTCTCACTTTTTACTTTCCCAAACTGTAACCCTTCCCTTGGTTTAGTTTTGTATTTTTTGTATAATTCGGGCAGCAGATTGCGTGATGGGCCTGTGCATGGGGACCCCCCAAGTCCCTCATTGTGCCAGCCTTTCCATGGCGGTGTGTATGCAATGGACAGGCTGGTGGATGGGGACTCGTAATCCCCAGGGCAGGGCTGCCCTGGCTGATTACAACCGCCGGGACTGCCATGCTGCAGACTGGTGGTAGCCTGGAAGTGTCGACGGCTGGACTGTAGCGGCTCCGCACAATCATAGTGTATCGGTCAGAGCTCCACGACCGTGGCTGTCTGACCACCACTGTCTGCCATGTTAATAATGACCCCCATAATTTTTTTATTATGATGGAAAAGTTGGAGTTTTTCAAAATCTAATTTTATTTCTAAAAGAAGATGCAGTATGCTTGACTCTACCATATTTATTTGTCTTTTTTTAACCTGATGCATGCTGTCTTTTTGTCAGCGGGAACCAGTACTTTAAATAAGGCCACCAATCATCCATACTACCTGTAATTGTGCTGCTCCCACAAATCAAGATACAGATACCAAAAATATTACGCCTTCAATTTCCAATTTCTGCCTACTTAAATAGTGTTTTAAAATTTCAATTTTTAGTTTTTTTGCGATATATCAATATATAAAAAATATATGCATAAAAGTATATGATATCATATATCATATATCATATACTCTTTCTAAACAGTCACAGATCCTTTGAGTAGACATTGTGGACCACAAAGATTTGCGTCCCAAAAGATAAAGAACCGTGCTCTAGGCTAACATGATTACTTTACCTTGTGTGCTCACGAATCAGACACTTGTGGAACCCTACGGACCTCATTATAAGTGTGCCAGTTTTCTCATTTTGGGCATAAAGCCCTGTTAACTTCTGAAACAGGATGAAAAGTCAGTCATACCTGGCATATATGTATGCTCACACTTGAAATGGCAAATTGGGAGTCAAACCTGCAATATGGTGTGCAATTTGTATCTGCAACCGCAGGTTAGTTGTAATTGGACTATTAGCCATTTTTTGACGCTTACACTTTTTATTTTGATTTGCATGGCGTTGCTTAGTAGTCTACAATAACAGTTACTACCAATGACTTTTTTAAGAATGATCAAACCAAAACCTAAGATATGGTGTTTTTTTCTATCTCCTGTTGCACTGCCTCACTTTTGAATTCCTTGGTCCAGGCATACACCCTTGCCCTCTAGTACAAGCGTGTTCATGTGATGTAAGCATAGGTTTTGTACTGGTAGAGTGTCCTTGCAGTGCCAAATGCTTTGATTTGACAAGGTGAATCACTTTTCCTACTTTATATGTATGCCATACAGCGCAGCACACATATAATAATTAAAAAAATTAGACAAAGGAAATCTTTTTCAAACTTAGGCCCATATTTATACATTTTTAGTGTCGTATTTGTGTCATTTTGTGACGCAAATGCGGCACTAAAAAAGTATAAATATACGCCTTACTGCGTGAGTCCATGAGGCTCGCATTTTTAGTGTGAAGTCCTGTCTACTATTTTAGTAGATAAGACTTTGTGTCACAGTCCATTGGCTCCCCATGGATACACCCATGTACCACCCATGGAACACCCTTTTGAAGCAAAATAATGCAAAGAACTGCGTAGAGATAGATAGCCTTACTTTAGAGCTACTTTCAAATTAAAATCAGTATTTGAATTAAAAATAAATATCAATGCACAATGTTATGCAGGGTTTGAATCACTTTTGTGACTCGAGCCCCACACAAAGTGTTAGTATATCCCCCGTAAATGTTTTACCCTTTTCCTTTTCTGTTTTTCTTCAAAGTCTTTGGTAAACGGATTGACGACGTGGTTAACGGATTGATGACCTGAAGAGTAAATTCCGGTTACTTTCAGAATAGGCACAATGTTGTTTTGATTAAATTATTTTTCAATCTAAGAACACAGTTTAGATGTTTTCCAAGGGCAACATTGTCTCAGTTGAGCTGGAGATCTATTTTTTTCTTTTGCTTGCAATGATTTATTTATAAAAAGCAAACCAAACACAGGCAGACTGCAGATCAATGTACTATCAGCTGAATGTTGTTGTTTACTGCTGGGCATGCCATGCAGCAGCCCTTACCTAAGGGCAGTATTTTCCACCACCCCACGTCCATTCCACAAAGGTGTCGCCAGTCGGGTGACTCTGTTAATACAAAGTTCATAGGCGCACACGCTAATGACCATTTACCACTCATCTGTCTCTGTTGTGATCCCCCCTGTCACCCAGGCCATGGCCAGCTATGACTCTGGCTAGAGCCCTCTTCATTTCTGAGCAGCCTAGTGGTGCAGAGTGGACCAACTCCAGCCTAAGGACATGATTCCATACAGTATGTTACCAGAAGGTCCCTGACACCTCTGAGCCAGTGTTTGTTCCTGAACCACTCAGGTTAGATTTTGAACATGAGCAGAGATGTCATGTCATAGCCAGCTTCATCAGTCCAGGCGTACACTGCTGACCTGATGAGTGACTGAATTTAGAGACTGGTGGACTATGTGGTAGCCAGTTTATTTTTGTTTTATTTCCACAGGTTGAACTTATTGTTGTTTATTTTAGATTTAGGAAGGAATACACGAGCAGATTTAAGAAAAGTGATGTTGCACCCAGTGCAGCGCCACTTTTCTTGCTCCCCTCAGTGCCCCCTAATGCCACCATGTGTGTGCTGTACCTAAGTTACGGCACACCATGGCGGTAGTTAGGGAACTAGTGTCAGAATATTTGACATTAGTTTGGAGCTTTGCAGGATTAGCGTAAAAAAGTTTGACGCTAATCCTGAAAAGCCCAGTGAGGCCCATTATAAAAAATAGTGTGCCTCCTTTTACGCCTGCACTGAACAGGTATTAAAAGTGCTGAAAAATGGATTTAAAGAATCTCTAAAATTTCATTGTGCCATTTTTTTAGCCCCCATAACCGGGAACGTCCCTTTGCATACATTACGTCTGGCGCAGGCCTAACATAGAGCAAAGGGTTACAAAGTGGCACAATGCACGCATTGCACCCCTTTGTAAATTTGGTGCAGAGATTTGGGGCTCTTTGGGCCACATTAGCGTAAAATAATGACGCTAATGTGAAGCAAGGAGGTGCTGGGGGCTCTGAAATCTGCCCCAAAGTGTCCTCCTGGACACATCATGCAGCATTCCCTTCCTAGGGACAGTATTTACACCCACACCCATCCCCCACAGGCGTCACGAGTCATGTGACCCTGTTATTAAAAAGTGGCCCAGGCACTCGTGGTCGTGGACAGTTACCACTCATCTGACTAGTGTATTTGTCCTGATTTCCTCAACATTTGTGCATAGAGCCGAATACTTTACAAACGTATCAATAACATAAATACTGCAAAAATACTAACTTTCGAGAAGAGATGGTGACCACGAAAAAATGTTAACAGGTAAAATGAGTTTCCTATAATAAATCTCACCAAAGAACGCAGGCAATTTTATAAGTATATTGCTTTGGATGGCTAAAAAAACACTCGGTGTGATTATTTTGTTTCCGACACATTTATTGTTGTCTTTACCATGTTCAAAAGTTCTGACAGTCAATACAAGTGCTGTCATATGACAGGCACCGCAGACCTTGGGAAGTAATGGCAAAAGCATTGTAATTACACTGAAAAATGTAGGAAGGCACTTGTACTGCTCTGTAAGCGTTTTGTACTCGTCACAAGTGCATTTGTCTACTTCAAATAGTCCAGCTTCCCATAGAAACCAGTGAGCAATGAGCAGCATAAGTGTGGAGATGGCAACACGCCAGCCTATGTGAAGCTTCCACTCTTCATCATCCTGCTGCGGAACTTCTTGCAGAGACAGCTCTGTTGGCTACCCTTACGCAAACTCATTGTGATTTATTCAATGGAAAGCGGCATCCTAACACAAGGAAGAACGTTGCAGTATCTCTCTAAGTAATGCGTAAACTCAGAAACACTGTGAACGTCTGCAGCTTGATTGGCATACCTCGAACAGAGAGGAGTCTTTGTAGATGGCGGACGGATGATGCCTCTCGTGTCATGCGGCTCGATTCACCTTCAGCTGACAAACTTAAAAGGGTAGGCTTGCGATAACAAGAGAATTCCTTCGGTTACCTCCAGAGGAGTATTTTGGCAGGGCCAAGGAGCTGTCAGTCAGCTGTCTGGAGACATTAACACGTGTATTCCAGCCCTCTGACATAGTTATGGAACCTGTTGAGAAATATAGTTCTAGATGTATTGAGAGTTGTTCAAATAACCAGAACCGAAGCTACAAATATGGTATTTTGCCAAATATATAATGTATAAAGTTTATAACACTCTATCTACATGAAATACGTGCAGTGTCTCAGAACTGGCGCTCAACTGGTTGTTGAGTTTGGAATTTTGAGAGAAGTGTTTGTGTTAGTGTGTGTGTATTATTGAGATAACTGATTAGCACATTTGTAAGACTGCTGTGTCTGTGAATGTCCATGCGTGGTGTTATGGTGGGACCTCGAATTGTGCGTGCGCGTGATGGTGAGGGCTGAGATGTGGTTGGGCAACTGGGCGTAGTGTGCAAAGGCATTGCATGAGGGGGGAGGGTTGTGATTTCTATGGTTGTGGCATTTGTGGTATGGTCGTGTACAATACAGAGGACCTGTGATCTGTCACTGTGTTGTGTGCGCACGTGCAATGTGACACAGTTTCACTAAGTGATATGATATGCTGCCACTTGCCTGGCATTATGGGGGTCATTCCGGGGAAACCGCCCAAACACCGCCCCGCGGTCAAATGACCGCGGGGAGCATTCCAACTTTCCCGCTGGGCCAGCGGGCGATCTTCAAAAGATCGCCCGCTGGCCCAGCGGGAAAGCCCCAGCAAAGTTGAAGCCGGCTCCGAATGGACCCGGCAGATTTGCTGGGGTGCGACGGGTGCAGTTGCACCCGTCGCGATTTTCAGTGTCTGCCAAGCCGACACTGAAAATCTTAATGGGGCCCTGTTAGGGGGCCCCTGCAGTGCCCATGGCTTGGGCATTGCAGGGGCCCCCAGGGGCCCCACGACACCCGTTCCCGCCAGCCTCTTCCTGGCGGTGTAAACCGCCAGGAACAGGCTGGCAGGAAGGGGGTCGGAATCCCCATGGCGGCGCTGCATGCAGCACCGCCATGGAGGATTCCCTGGGGCAGGGGAAAACCGGTGGGAAACCGCCGGTTCCCCTTTTCTGACCGCGGCTTTAACGCCGCGGTCAGAATTGCCCCGGAAGCACCGCCAGCCTGTTGGCGGTGCTTCCTCTGCCCTCTGCCCTGGCGGTTAGAAACCGCCAGGGTCAGAATGAGGGCCTATGAGTTGTAGACAAGACCGTTTTGTTCAATACAGTGGCTTTGTTTGACAACTTCGAGGGGGTAGTTGTTCTGTGGTTGTGATATCGGAGCTTTGAGGGAACTGATTCAATTAGGTAAATATTTGTCTGGTCTCGTGATAAAGTCAGTGTTATGCCTTTGAGGGCTGTGGAATAAGCACACATAGTATATCATAGTGCACTTAGTATTATTATGTGGCATAGTGGTGTCATCTCATGATATGGAGAGGTGGTCAAAGGTAGATCTCCATTGGAAGGGAAATCATGGAACATGATGGAACGGATGTATCAAGAGGTGAGAGGGGCACGAGAAAGTGGGGGATAAGGATGAGATAGTGTTGTGTCTTTCCTGCACTTCTCTAAAGAATAACACAGAGCATGCACGAGTTGCCAGCGGTGTTTATTAATTTTAGAGACAAAGCAGTAAGGACTGGACAGTAACCTGCAGCTGACATGTCCACGTTCTCATTTGGCCTATCCACTCTCTACATGACGTGGATATATTCTAGAGCCCCTTTACCACCTCAGTATATAACCATAACTTACCCCGTTATGCAAACTTCAAAAACATTTGAATGTATTACAAAAAGGATAATATTCAATACCAAAATATGTATGTATACAGTGCACTTCTCTAACCAAATGATAAGTTTCAGACAGAGAACTACATGTAGACTTTCACATAATCTTTCATTCACACATGGTCTTTCCCACAGCATTCGGATCCCATATGGTCACATACCCATCATGATTGATCCCATTCTATGCTAATAAAAACTCCTCTCACCATTGCAGGCACTTGCTCCAACCAATCTCAGCATACTCCTGGGGACAGAGCCCTTGAGTTGGCCCTGCGTTATGCACAGCAATGCAAGGGCTTCAGTAAGATTTACAAAGCCATGCAATCCCACCTTGAGAGGCTTAGTAAATCCAGAGTAACGCAAGATAGGGCAAATTGCTGCCTTGTGCTACTCTTCGTTACGAAGGCCTTCCATGAGTGAAGCATGGGTGTTCCCATGTATCCACCCATGAATTTTGGCACATCCCCCAATTTACAAAGACTCATAAACCTGGAAATGTATCAAAATGCTATGCTTTTCAAAGAGAGGTGTTATTTCCTCTTTCTATGTGTGTGGCAGGATGTGGAAAAGGAAAATGCCTCAAAGGATTAGTATCCCTTCCTGCACAAAACCAATCCTGCCTGTAATGCAGTCACCCTTGCACAATAGTGCAAGGGTGCCTGCCATGGTGCTAGGCAACACAGAGTGCACCAGTGCAGGGAGAGAGCACAAATGTGTCATATCATAGTAGATACAGCACCTTTCTGCTCTCTTCCTGTCTCACAGTTCAGCGCAGCAAGTTGTCTTGCTGTGTTGCGTTGCATGACTTTTCATAAATCTGCCCACATCTTCCTCCATATAACACCTTAACCATATTTCTTATAACCCTTCTTATTCTGAAAGGTCTTTGAAGTCCTAGGTAGATTTTCTCACAAATGTAGCTTTTTTCGAAGAGAATCAATATATCATTCCTTCCATATTACTGTCTTTACAATGGGAATGTTATCAAATCATTCTTCATACTTATTCTAGTATTTCACAGTCTTCTTTGATACAAAGTCTCTAAGGATTAAACATTTTGTCCTTACACTTTAGCCAGGAGGGACAACCCCTGCCATTCCTCTTTGAGACCACACAATGATACGTTGTCTGCATATTCTTTCCAGAACATGTCCTAGTAATAGGCTTCCCAGACCCCCTTGCCCAAAAGACTGTGATAACATGAGGCAAAGCCAATTACAATGTAACCACCTCACAACCTACACGGTGATAGTGAGTGGAACACAATCATCTTTCATTGTGAAAAGTCAGACTCAAAAACACTGTTAAAGCAGGTATATATTTTAAAAAATTTCTTAGACCTATCAGCCTTAGGGTGGTCTTCCCCCAAACCCTTTGCCTTTACCGCTCCTATTTTGGCTGATCTCATTTTTACTGGCCTTAGGACTCTTTGCACTTTACCATGGCTAACCTGTGCTAAGGTGCTTGTGGCCACTATTCTATTCTACTTTATTCTGTTCTATTCACCAAATTTATAAAGTGCATGCCTACCAGACTCCAGGTTTCCTAGTGGAGGTAGGTATTGCTAAAGTGAGAAGAAGGCTGGTTATGGAAAAGGTAAATTGTTAACAGCTTCCTAAAACTAAAGAAATTGTTTTCCCTTCTCAGGTTGATAGGTAAGAAGTTCCAGATCTTGAGTTCAAGATAAGAAAGCAATGACTTCCGCTTCTAGCCTGTTGATTCTGGGACCGGCCTGGAGATCAAGGTTATTAGATTTGAGGGTCCTATTAGAGCGCTAAGGTGTAATCGGCAGATGAAGTACTTTTGGACTCACTTTATATTTTGCTTGATGTAAAAGACATAGGCCCTCATTAAGACATTGGAGGTGAGTGATAAAGCGGCGAAAATACCGCCAACAGGCCGGAGGTAATTATCGCCAAATTATGACCATGGTAGTAAGAACTTCTATAGACAGCCAATGTACCACACCATCCGCCAGGGCGTTAACACCACTTACCACAGCAGTCGCCATCAACAGCCAGGCGGAAGACAAAGTACCGCCCACCATGTTATGACAGAGCACCGCCACATTTTCCCGGGCGGTGCCAACGCCATCAAAAGCCTGGTGGAAACCAAACACAGAAAGCAAAAGACTCACCAACAAGTACACAGAAGACTCAGCCGCCGCCATGGAACCGGAACTGCAAGTCTTCCTGATGCTCTTCTATGCCATGCTCCACCTGGAACACCAACGCTGATGAAGACGAGGATGGTGAGTACAGTTGCTGAGCACACAAGGGAGGGAGGGAGGAAAATGAAAGTGACACACACACGGACAACATACACCATACACACACCATACACACAACCAGCTGCACACATAAACCAATCGCACACAACACACCTCACGAAAAACATGGACCCGATTATGTAAGTACTGAAAATATATAAGCAAGGGAAAAGCCACCACATGAACATGATATGTACAATTGTCCACAAAGGGCCAATGCCCAGTCCAAAGTACAAAGGGCCCACATACCCACATGGCACAGTCCAAGGTCCAACTTGTCTCCTTACATCAACTGCACAGAACTCTGCAGGGGCATCATGTTGTAAGTGGGCAGGCACCTCAGGGAGAAGGTGGGTGGGGGGCACCTCAGCTGAGTTGGGACACTTGCCCACTGGTTCTAGAGGGGGGTCCATGCCCATTTCTCTGTGCTGGGGACTGCAAGGTCACAGTCTCTTAGGTGGGGGACTTTCCCACTGGTTTTGAAGGGGACTCAATGCCCATTTCTCTCTGCTGGGGAGTGCAAGGCCACAGTCTCTCAGGAGGGTGACTTTCCCACTGGATCTGGAGGGGGCTGCACTGTGTCAGCAGGTGAAGGTGCCTCCTGGGCAGCCTCTGCTGGAGGTGAGGGTTGCACTGTCTCAGCGGGTGAAGGTGAAGCCTCTGCAGGAGGAGTGGGCTGCAGTGCCTCAGCTGGACGTGAGGGCTCCCTGACCACTGGTGGTGGTGGTGGTATCAGCCTGCCAGCCTCTGCTGGAAGTAAGGGCTGCACTGTCTCAGTGGGGGAAGGTGCAGCCTCTGCAGGAGGAGTGGGCTGCACTGTCTCAGCTGGAGGTGACAGCTCCACTAGCACTGGTGGTGGTGGTGGCACCCTAACCAGCCTCTGCTGGAGTTGAGGGCTTCACCCCCTTCATGGCAGATTTCAAGGGCTTCTTCACCTTCATGGCAGGGGGTGCGGGCTCTTTCCCCTTCATGGCAGGACTTGAGGGCTTCTTCCCCTTCATGGCAGTAGTTGTGGGCTTTTTCCTCTTTGTGGCAGTGGCTGTGGGATCCTTACCCTTCCTGGCTGGTGGAGTGCGAACCATCACTGTCTTGCCTCCACGACTGGGAGGTGCCTCCATTGTCCACATGGACTGTTTGCTGAGGTGCTGGGCTGGGTCGTTGGGACCCTGCTCTTATGGGCAGGACGGGGGGGGAGGGAAGAGGTCAATTTGAGAAAGGAAAAGCTTTTTAAGGACGGTGGGGTGCGAAGAGGGAGGATGGTTGGGAGTGGAGGTTGAGGGAGTGGTTTTTGGAGGATTACGTCTACTGGACTTGGGTGCAGGTGCATGGGGAGTGTGCTGGTGTGAGGTGGATGGCTGTTAGGTGTCTGAGTGCTTACGTTTGTGTGCTTTAGGAGGGGTGACAGACAGGGTTGGAGAGGACACAGGGGACATGTTCATGGATGTTGTGGGGGTGCTTGCTAGTGAGTTGTGTGTGCTGCTTGGTGTGGTGATGCTGGTGGTGGTTGTTGAAGCAGTCCATGCAAGTGTGAGTGTGGACGTGACTGTGAGGGAGGTGGAGGAGGAGGGTGAGACAGTGGAGGCAATGGATGTGGTTGTGTCTGCAAATGTCTGGTGTTTGCGTGAGTGCTTGTGTGTTGAAGTGTGGTGCTTGCATTTGACTGTGCTACTCTTGTGTGTTGTCTTGTGTGCATGCTCGTCTGTATGTGTGCATGGGATGGGTTGGGGTTGAGGAGACGGGGACTGGGAAGTGGTAGTTGGAGGGGGGATGGTAGGGACAGGGACAATGGCTGCCATCAGAGAGGAGGCCAGAGCCTGAATCAATCTCTGTTGGCCCACCAATCCACTGTGGATGCCCTCCAGGAATGCATTGCATTGCTGCATCTGGGATGCCAGCCCCTGGATTGCATTCACAATGGTTGACTGCCCTACAGAGATGGATCTCAAGAGGTCAATAGCCTCCTCACTCAGGGCAGCAGTGCTCACTGGGGAAGGGCCTGAAGTGCCTGGGGCGAAGGAGATGTCCACCCTCCTGAGTGAGGGGGCACGGGCAACTCACCGAGGGGCTACTGGGAGGGCAGTGCTGGTACGGGGACGGCAGCTGTACTTGCAGCTGGGGCGATCACAGAGGTGCCCGCCACCACCAGGGAGCTTCCAGGTATTTGAGTCTGTGTTGTCACCTCCTGTCTCCACTGTGGTGCTCCCCTCGCTCTCCGTCCCACTGGTTCCCTCTGCGTCAGTGGACTCTGCCTCCTGGGTCCTGTGGGATGCAGCTCCCTCTGTCGCCGGTGCCCATGCTCCTCCACCAGATGATGCTAATGCACACATGGACAAGATGACAGAAGATAAAGGGGAGAGAGAGAAAGAGAACACAGGCTCAATTACTGCACCAACACCACTGTTGGCATACACAGCACCGTCACACACAGGGATCAGGACTGAGCACTATGCATTGCACTGCCGTTTATTTAGCTAGATGCCACAGCAAAATGAGGGCCAAACACCGCCAAGTGCACACCTCCAGGGACCCACTAAGCCCTGTCTGACACAGAATGCAACCTAGCTAGGTTACCTTTTTTTCCTTTTCAACCATAACCATTGAGCTGGATCATGCTGCAATGTCTAGCCTGGCATTAAGGGGCACCCACTAACTGACACCCACCAACCTGATCCCATTCCACCTACCAATTATTGTACTAATGTCCACTGTACTCACCCGTTGTGGCTGCTGTGATGCCCTCAAGCGCCCATCCAGCTCTGGGTAGGCCATCACCAGTATGCAGGCCATCAGGGGGGTCAGGTTCCTATCGGCACCCCTTTCTCATTGGGAGGCCATCCCCAGCTGGGCCTCCATGGTCTTCCGTGCCCAGCATCTTAGGGCCTCCCACTGTTTCTGACAGTGGGTGCTCTGCCTGCCATAGACCCCCAGGGTCCGCACGTCCTTGGCGATGGCACACCATAATCTCTTCTTTTGATGGGCGCTGACCTGCAGAGGCGATACAGATTGGAGGACACCATTACACATACAATCCTGCCTGTCACACATATGGTCCACCAAACCTGTTTCTGTCACCACTGGCACACACATTGGCTGGTGCACATCATTTACACCATCACATTACATCCCCCATGACACTATGCTTGCACACACATCTCTTTGCATCCTTCCCACATGCATCGTGCCCAAGGTGTACACACCTGTTGGTCTGGAGGCTGATACAGCAGTCTGTACTGGGAAAGGACCCCATTAACCAATCGCTCCAACTCTTCCAAAGTGAAGGCAGTTTCCCTTTCCCCAGTCACACAGGCCATGGAAGGTTCTAGACACAGGTCACAGCAGCACACACATTGTAGCTGTTCTCCTGTTGAAGGTCAGGAAACAAGTGAGGAATCAGATAGAAAATGGCGGTCACATCCGAGACGGTGTACACTGTCACTGCCAGCGCAGATCCATATTGGCCACTGTACTCCATAGAGTTCCAAATTATCCAATGAGGAATTGCATGGCGGTGCAAGACCACCTTCCGCCACGACGCCCAACGTCGACGGAGTTACCTCACTTCTACCTGTCCCCACATACAAGACAAGCGGACGCCATGTTATGGAGATGGACAACCATCAGATTAACCTTTACTGTGTCACTGCCTAGATTTGCACATACCTGTCATTACCATTGTCCTATCACATAAATGCAACATGTACACTGAGGTTGTGGTGCCATTGTTCAAATTGTGACAGCCTACTCACTCTTGTGACCCTTAGATACCTACCGCTGCGGACGAATGAGAGGAAAAGATGAAACTCTGTGTACAGACCCCTTGGTGACTTGGCTATACTGGAGGACAGGCACACTATACTCACCTATAGACTGGACAGGGTCTCAATCACAGACATGTGTGCCCAATAAGAGCCTGACCTGATATCAGCTATCCGTCATCCCACTGGGATGCCCCCTCTTGTGCAAGTGCTATCAGTGCTCCATTTCCTGGCAACTGGTTCTTTCCAAGTGACAGTGGGCTTGGCAGCTGGAATGTCACAGCCAATGTTTTCTATTGTGCTGGTAAGGGTCTTGTCTGCCCTGGTGAAACACATGTGCAGCTACATTGCTTTCCCCCAGGTGGAAGATTTGGCCACTGTAAAGGTAGGATTCTATGCAATAGGCCATATCCCCAATATAATTGGTGCGATTGATGGTACACATATTGTGTTAGTCCCCCCACTCCCCAGAATGAACAGGTGTTCAGGAATCAGAAGAGTTTCCACTCACTGAATGTGCAAATGGTTTACCTGGCAGACCGGTACATCACCCACGTCACTACCAAGTATCTTGGGTCGGTGCATGACTCCTTCGTCCTGAGGAATAGCAGCATTCCAAATGTGATGGCCCAACTACAGAGGCACAGGGTATGGCTAATAGGTGAGCCAGATCCCCCACCCACTGTATGTCACTGTATGCCTTCAGGTGTTCTCCCCATAGGATTGTGTAGTACTAAGGCCCTCATTATGAGCCTGGTGGTAAACACAATCGACCGCCCTGGCGATGGCGAACAGAAGACCGCCATTGGCGGTGAACAGAAACCCGCCATATAATGATGACAAAATCCGAATCAGACAAAAATCACCCTGCCACCAGTCACCGCCAGGACCTTGTCGGCAGAAATGCTGGACCTGCCACCGCCGAGCACACACACACCCTGCCCCTAAAATAATGAAGCACATATCAGCGCAGCGGTCAGTGGAAGCCGAGCGACCATTGGCGGTGCAGACCGCCACGGGCGCAGGTGGACCCAACAGCAAGAAATGCATACGTTGGATAAGTTTGAAACCCACACACCTGACACACATCCACAACACTATAAAACACTCACAGACACACCCCACAATCCTTTGCAACAAAAGTAGGCCAACTAATACAGAGAACACCAGAAACAGACACCAAATGCCACAATCCACGATACTTACACCCAACCACACAAGAGCACCCTCACCTAGATCCACACAAGACACCGTTCACAACACTCACCATGGCACCCCCCAAACACCCACGCTTCACAAAAAGGGAGCTAAGGACCATGGTGGACGAGATCCTGAAGGTCGAGCCACAACTATTTGGGGCACAGGTCCAGCACACACCCATCGCCAGGAAGATGGAACTATGGCAGACAATATTCAACAGGGACAATGCAGTGGGACACTACATCCATGCACCAGGGACAACATCTGCAAGAGATGGAACAACCTGCGTGGGAAGGTCAGGGCCATGGCATTGAGGCACCCCATTGCAGTCCAGAAGTCTGGGGGATGACCTCCACCAACACCATCCGACTACACTGACTGGGAGGAAAAGGTACTGGCCATCCTGCACCCTGAGGGACTCACTGGAGGAATGGATTTGGGTAAGTCATCTACAATGACCCTATCTCCATAACACCTGGAATGCATGCACCACCCCACCCCTCCAACTACCTCCAGGACCACAAACCCATGAGGCCACAAGCGCTTAATCCAGTCCCCCTTGACCCCCCAGAAACCCACTAACAGGCCCACCTCTCTCCCCCTGTGCACAGCCACCCACCCCTGCAAGGAAACACAATGACCTACAGCACCCATAATGCACCTCCACATCCTAAGCAAAAACTAATGCTAACCTCACCAAAGCATCCTGCATGTTCCCAAAATGTGTAATCTGCACAAAACCGCCCAGGCCTGTGCACCCCATCAGACCATGCTAATGTAACAGACATGTCCATTCCTCCCCAAAGGCACCACTACCCATGCCACCCTGACCAACAGGACAAGGAGTGTCAGTGCCCCACAGGGAGACAGAGGCACCTCCCAGGACACTGGGGATGGAACCCTGGACACTGATGATCACCCTGACCCCTAACATAGTCCTGGAGTGTCACCATCCAGCAGCCCCACCCAGGATACCACTGACACCCCTACTACCCAGCCAACAACATCAGCCCAGGGCAACCGTCTGCACACTTGTGTATCCAGGCCACAGACTGGTGGAACACAAGTACAGAGGCCACAGTCACCCCCTACCAACAGGCAGGAAGATGATGGCCCCAGTACAAGTGGTACCACCAGACCTGTGCAGGGGACACAGGCACGGGGGGCTAGGCCCAGTGGGAGGGCAGACAGGACAGATTGGCCCAGATAGTATCCACCCTGGAGCAGAGTCAGAGGATGCAGCAAGCACACTACAAGAGGCGATGGAGCAGTGGAAATTGCACAATGCCACAATGGCCAGCATAGCAGGTGCACTTCTGCAGCTGGTCCCAACACAGCCTGAGGCCTGCACAGACCAGGAAGCCCCTACTACAGCCCAGGATACAGACCGGACACCAACAGCATCAGCAGCAACTTCACATGTACCACCGTCTCAGGGCACACAGGGGACATCCATCTCAACCTGTAACGCCCAACACCAGGCGCACAAATGGACCATCAGTCCTGCCAAAAACAAGGCCCCCTCTAAGAAGTGACTCTGCCAAAAACTGTCCTCCAAGGGTTCCAATGAATCAACCACCAACCAGTGCTAAAAATACTACAAACTCATGTAAGCATGGATGGCCCTACTACTACTGCCAACAATGCTGCAACCATGTTGCCATATTGGACAACCACCAGTAGCCCACTCCCATCACTGTAATCTGCACGATTTAATCCCTGCACCAAATAAAACACCTTTTCACCTGTTACAATGTCCCCTGTCATTAAGTTTGAACAAAGTGAAGTATGGATGAAACTGGTTGATAACTCCTTTATTGGTATCTGAGTAGCAGGAAAAGCACCACATGCCTTACATGTTGTTGTGTCAACATATGTGTTGAAATTTTAGACTATATTGTAATCTGTCCCATGCAGACCTGGTCACAGTGGCAATGAGTATTGACCCAACATCCCCTAGATGACAAGGCACACTGACAGTATGATGCAAAGACAGCAATCTCATCCAATAGTCCCACATAGTTACTGTAAGTATAGTTGAATCAGTTGGGTCCTGGAATTTACATCTTCCCCCTCCTCATCATCACCATCACTCCCATCCCCTCTCTGAGGAAGCTGGTCGGGATATACAGCACCCTCCTCCTCCAAGAAGGGGACAGAATTTATCACAGCCATGTTGTGCAGCATGCAGAAGGCCACCACTATTCTACACACCTTATCAGGCCCATAGGCCAGGGAACCACCAGAGATATGTAGACAACGAAATCTAGCCTTCAGGAGACCTATTGTGCGCTCTATCACCCTCCTAATACGTCCATTGGCCTCATTGAGCCAACGCAAGTTGGGAGAGCCAGAATCACCTAGAAAAAGGTGCAAAACAGAACTTTCATTGACAAGCCTCAGAGGCAGACAGTCTGGCTGTCTGCTATGTGACAATAAGTGACAGAAACACCTACCAATGATCCACCCTCTGTCCTCTTGTAGTTGTTCCATCTTGTGTGGCACACTACTGTTCTTCAGCACAAAAGAATCATGGACTGAACCAGGGAACATGGCATTCACATGTGTGATGTACTGGTCTGCAGTACACACCAATTGAATGTTCATGGAATGAAAGTTCTTTCTGTTTCTGTACACCTGTTCACTGACTCTTGGGGAGATGATAGCTATGTGGGCGCTATCGATGGCACCTATCACATGGGGTATGTTGGCAAAGGCATAGAAGTACGACTTGATGGCAGGGAGGTCAGCACTTTGGGGAAACCCCACGTAGGACAGTAGGTGTCGTACAAATGCATTCAGGAATCTTGACAGTACAATGCTTTCATTGGCTGTGCAAAACCTACACCCACGCTCACTGTCACTTGAAATGAGCCCGTGGCCAGGAAATGGAGTGCAGAGAGCACCTGCACTTCAGCAGGGATGGCATGCTGATTACGATTAACGAGTGTCAGTGAAGGATCCAGTAATGCACAAATTTCAAGAATAGTTGCACAAGTGAGTCTGTAATTGATAATGATGTGACGCTCCACCATGGTCCGCAAATCAACAAGTTGTCTGTACACCGATGGGACCCTTTCTTACCACAAGGGTCTGTACCTAGGAGGAGTTGAAAACACATGTGAGGAACACACATACATCTGCACACATTGTTTTTCATTCAGTACTGCTGGCATGATTGTCGACGACACTAATGCATAGTGTGTGTGACATAACAGCACATGACCACAATGCTAGATCAGGGCTGGTCAGGTGAGGTAATGTTTATTGTCACATGCCCATGGTTGTTTAGGGAACAATAGGACCTGCATTGTGCAGATGAGAGTTTTACAACTGCGTAGTTTTGGCCAAAATGTCTGCCCTCTGTAATCCTGAACTGTCTTTGTGGAAGTGACCTTATACCGCTAGCGGTTGACGTAACAGCGTAAGGCGGTGTCTACGACAGTGCGAAAATTCATTGGTTAACATGGATGTCAATGGATAATCTTAGCATATCATGACGGTTCACACTGCCGCAGTACGTACGCGAACTCATCACCCCAACTTCACTTGACTCCCTGATCTCGTGCAAGGGGGTACTCCACTGAGTGTATTGCTGTGTCCTGCCTCTGGTCATGGAAATGGCACGTGTTGTTGGGGAAAGGGCCCCGGCCTTCACCCAAGAGGAATTGGAGAGGCTCGTGGATGGGGTCCTGCCCCTGTACACCAAGCTCTACGGACGGCCAGAGTTACAGGTGAGTAGGATGATTGGGGGCCATGGATGTGTGTAGTGGTTGGTGTTGGCTGCATACATGTGTGCACTTGTGACACTGGATGGCCCAGGGTTCCTGACATGCTGCGTGTGTGTGTGCTGTTAGTCGGGTTGAACTGTCCGTCCCATAGTGGATGTATAGCCAGCTGTATATGATTGGCTATATGGAGTGTCTGACCTCTGTGTTACTTTGATATGTGTCCCTTATAGGTAAGCGTCCACCAGAAGAGGGGACTTTGGCATGCCATCGCCAAGGAGGTGCGGACCATGGGGGTCTACAACCGGCGGAGCACCCACTGCAGAATGAGATGGTAGGACCTGTGGTGCTGTGCGTGAAAGATCTGTGAGGCCCAGCTGGGGAAGTCCTCCCAACAGGGAAGAGGTGCCCGTCGGGCACTGACCCCCCTTATGCAACGCATCCTGGCAGTGGCGTACCCAGACCTGGATGGGCACTTGAAGGCTGCACAGCAGTCACAAGGGGGTGAGTACACATACCATATTTTGCACCCTTAATGGATGTGTGTGTGCACATTTGTTTTTATGCTCTCTAGTTGTAGAGACTATGATTGATGTCCATCTACATAATGGCCCCCGTGGGGAGTAGGGGTGCTTTGGTCAAGTCTACAATACGTCAGGTCCTTAAGTTAGATGGGGAATGGCTGTAGAGCAGGATTCTGGCCACTTGTCAGGGGCATAGCCATGTGTATAGCGGTAGGTGCTGACTGTTGGAGGGTTTTCTGGGTGGGTGTATGTGTGAACCACTATTGTACCTCCATTCAGCTATTTACAATTTCTCTCCTGTTTTGACCCCCATCCCTGTTCTCTTGTGTTGTCTGTGTACATCAGCATCATCTGGCGAGGGAGCTGAGGCACCGGTGAGTGGGGATGCAGCGGCCCACGGATCCTCAGAGGCAGAGTCGTCCGACGCCAAGGGTACCAGTGGGTTGGAGGGCGAGGGGAGCACCACGGGGGAGGTAACTACCACTGGAGGTAATGACTCCGATACCTCTTCCGATGGGAGCTCCCTGACAGACCCTAGTGGGCCCTAGTGGGCCTACCCCCTACTGTGTCATCTTCTGCCACCCCCATACCATCGCTGCCCTCCCAGTTGCTCCCCACGAGTTACCTGTGGCAGTTCACCCAGAAGGGTGGGTGTCTCCTTTGCCCCAGGCACCTCTTCCCCTGCTCCAGTCAGCCCTGCTGCCCTCACGGAGGAGGCTATTGACCTCCTGAGAACCATCTCTGTAGGGCAGACAACCATCGTCAATGCCATCCAGGGGCTAGCATCAGAGTTGCAGCAGACCAATGCCTATCTGTATGGCATTCACGGTGCTGTGTCTGGCCTACAGAGATCTTTTCAGGCTCTGGCCTCCTCTTGGACGACAGCCAGTGTCCCTGGTCATTCCATCCCCCCTCCAACCACCTCTACCCCTTCCAGCACCCCACTCCCTTCACCCGTCTAAAGCACACATTCTGACACGCAGGCACACATCTCAACACACAAGAAGCACACTTCAAAACACAAGCACCACACCTCCCACCTCAAGCATACACACAGCCAACATACATATGCACACACAACATCCACTTCCCCCAGTGTGTCCACCTCTTCCGCCTCCCTGTCTGTCCCCTGTACATACATACCACCAGGCACTGCACCCTCATTCAGTGTTGCTGACCCTATTCCTGCAGTCACCACAATAGCACACATGTATTCATGCACCCCAGACACCACACCTGCACTCACCACGACTTTAGTTGACACATGCAGCACACTCACCAGACTTGCAGACACCTAGACAACATACATTTACACTGGCATCCTGTCTTGTCCCACTGTGTCCAACCCCCTCTGTCCCAAGATACTCAAATGTACCAAAACACACACCCATCACACATCCACCACACCTCAGCATACTGTCCAGTCACCTGCATCCACATCACGCACACCTACACCTCTTTCGACCACTCCCTCTACCTCCACTCCCACGCCTTCCTCTAGGTCCACCCCAGTTGCACCTAAGAAACGTCTCCTCTCCTGTGTTGACCTATTCCAACCCACTGGCCTACCCCGTCTTGTCCCTAAACGTGCTCACCTCCTTGCCCAGTCCACTCCTCCCACGTCACAGCCTGCCCCTGTCCGCCCTTCACATTCCCGTGCCCCTTCCCCAGAGAGGAAGAAGCCCCGTGATGAACCAGGTCCATCTGACACCCCCCGGTCCAAGCCAACTCCCCCACCTTCCAAGGGCAAAACCAAACCCCCTCCACCTGCAAAACGAAAATCTAAGCCTCCCTAGTCGTAAATCCCCACCCCCACCACCCCCTGCCCCTGTTCCCTGAGGTGCCTGGATGGCCATTGTTGCCCCTATGAGGTGGAGTACCGTAGCACTTGTGGGAGTCAAGTGGGGCCATTGTGGCCCATCAGACTTATTTTCAAAAGAACTGGCCATTGGCCCTACATGCACTTCGGTTGCTTAGTGAGCATAATAAAGGTTAATGTGTGGCCTGTGTTGTTAGAGGCACACTCTGGAGCCGTGGTCTCTTGTTTAATTGTTTGTGGGTGTGGGGCACATGTATGTACTTTGGGCAGTTGGATTTTGCCTTGTGTCGGGTAAGTACCTCTTGCTGAAGGGTGTAAGGCTTGTGCTGCTGTGAAGGGTTATGGGAGCGTTGCAGGGTGGGTGGAGTGGGTGGGTATGTAACTGTGCCCTTTCTTGCCTTGTTTCATAGGTTGCAGTACTTACCGTCGCCGTCTTCGTCGGCGGTCTCGGTCGTGGAGGTATATGGTAAGGAGCAGGGCTGGCATGATCTGCAGCTCTCTATCCATGTCTGCTTCAGCGTGTTGTGTGAGCCTCCGGTGAGTGTTTCCTTATATTTGGTTTGTTTCTGCCTGGTTTTGCGTGGTGGTGGTTTCCGCCCCGGAACTGACGGCGGTCTAGTGCTTCATTATTTGATTGGCGGGTAGGGCCTTTCTGTTGGCCTGTGGACGGGCTCTGCAGTCATGGTCTGCACTCCTCTGCTGGCGGTGAGTGGTTTTCAGGATGCCTGTGTTTCAGTTGGTTCATTATTTGGCGGTACGGACTGCACGTCTGTTGGTGGTAGTTACCGCCGGCGGTGCAGTGTTTACCACCGTATTCATAATGAGGGCCTAAATGTTGTCCTTCAATACTTGCAGATGACTCTGGCTATCCAAACCTATCATGGGTGCTGAACCCTGTGAGGTATGCCAGGACAGGGCCTGAGGAACGTTATAATGATGCACATGGGTGAACCAGGAGAATTATTGAAAGGACCTTCGGCCTCCTGAAGGTAAGGATCATGTGCCTCCATCTGACAGGTGGATCCCTGTGTTACTCACCCAGAAAGGTCTGCCAGGTAGTAGTGGCATGCTGCATGTTGCACAACCTGGCCCTCAGACGACATGTGCCTTTTCTGCAGGAGGAGGGGACTGGAGCTGTGCCTGTGGCAGCAGTAGACCCTGAGGACAGTGAGGATGAGAAGGCAGAGGATGAGAACAACAGAATATCAGTTATATAACAATACTTCCAATGACAAACATGTGAGGCAGTGGTACTGACCATTACTCTGACTATTGGTTTATCTGTGTGGCTGTAGTATGATGGCATTCACTTGCTTTGCATCTCAACATACTGGGCCTCATTCCGACCCGGACGGGCGGCGGATGCCGCCCGCCGGGCGGAAACCGCCCAAACACCGCCCCGCGGTCAGAAGACCGCGGGGGGCATTTCAACTTTCCCGCTGGGCCGGCGGGCGATCTGCAAAAGATCGCCCGCCGGCCCAGCGGGAAAGCGCCTTCCACGAGGATGCCGGCTCCGAATGGAGCCGGCGGAGTGGAAGGTGTGCGACGGGTGCTGTGGCACCCGTCGCGCTTTTCAGTGTCTGCTAAGCAGACACTGAAAAGCAATGTGGGGCCCTGTTAGGGGGCCCCTGCAGTGCCCATGCCATTGGCATGGGCACTGCAGGGGCCCCCAGGGGCCCCACGACACCCGTTCCCGCCAGCCAGGTTCTGGCGGTGTAAACCGCCAGAACCAGGCTGGCGGGAAGGGGGTCGGAATCCCCATGGCGGCGCAGCTTGCTGCGCCGCCATGGAGGATTCTCATGGGCAGCGGGAAACCGGCGGGAGACCGCTGGTTTCCCGTTTCTGACCGCGGCGTTACCGCCGCGGTCAGAATGCCCATGAATGCACCGCCAGCCTGTTGGCGGTGCATTCGCTGCCCTCGGCCCTGGCGGATTCAATCCGCCAGGGTCAGAATGAGGGCCACTGTCACCTATGGGTGATATGACAACATTGTCCTGATGTGATCACTACAGACTGTTCCAGGTCCTTATTTGTTAGTTATCACAGTGTTCAGATTACTTGCACTCAATGTGACTGTTCCCATAAATGCACATTAAAGACACATACCAGTGTTACTCAAATTGTGTTCAAGGGTGTTTGTCATAGTACTATATAATTGAGAGTAAAGTGCAATGGAATGGGGGTGATGGTGGAGGAAAATCCAAGGTATTGTTCCAGTCAGTTTGTAGCACAGATCCAGTGTCCAAGGGGCCATAGGAAGGGGAGCAATGGCAGTTCAAAGTAGACAAGGTGACAGGGTGGGACACAAGGGGGACATTCAGAAGAGTCTAATTTCCTGGCAGTGTTCTTGGTCTTGGCAAGAGTCTCTGGCTTCTGTCTGGTTTGCAGGGAACATTTGCAGGGTGGTTCACCTTCTGGAGGGGGAGGGGTGCTGGTGGCCTGTGGGTCCTGTGGTGGGGCCTCCTGTCCACTAACTGCAGAGGAAGTGGATGGCTGGTCAATAGACTGACTAGAGGTAGGGGCCCGCTGGTGTGCTGTCCATTCCCTAATGATGTTGGCCATGTCTGTCAGCACCCCTGCTATGGAGATCATGGTGGTGTTGAGTGCATGCAAGTCCTTCCTGATCTCCTGATGGTGTTCCTCCTGCAGCAACTTGTTCTTCTGCATGTTGTTCAGGATCTGGCCCATCGTGTCCTTGGATTGTTGGTAGGCACCCAGGACATTGGTGAGTGCCTCGTGCAGAGTCGATTCCATGGGCCTGTCCTCCCCCTGGTGCACAGCGGTTCTCCCAGTGTCCCTGTTGCCCTGTACCCCTGATCCCCTGAAAGGTGTGCCCACTGCCACTGACCCCAGGTCCCTGATTGTCTTGGGTATGAGGTGTAGATGGGGGTCCCTGTACAGGTGGGCACACTGCTGATTGACGTGCCCTGGGGACAGAGGTGTGGGTGCTGTGGTAACCGATGGGGTAGGCTCTGTGGTGGACTGTGAGTGGCTGGGGTGACCGATTGTCCAGTGGTCCCTGATGGGCCAGGTTGTTGATCCAGATCCTGAAGTCCAGAGTTACTGTCATCACTGGGGGCATCTTCTGTTGGGGGACTGGATAGTCGTGGCACCTTCTCTCCTCTGAGATTGGCTGGGGCACCCGTGGGTATGTAAGAGATGTATTATGCTTCATGCCTGTGACATATGATTGTGTATGGTGATGTATTGTGGGATTGTTAGTTCCCCTATGCTGTACATGCTTTGGTGTTGAATATCCATGTGGGGCTGGGAGGGCTATCCAAGCATTGGTATGGCATGCAGGGCTTGGCATTGGGGTTAGTCATCTGTGTTGGTGCAGTGTGTGGGATGGAGTGGAGATATGGGAGACAGGTTGAAGGTGTGAGATGGCAGGCAGGTATTGGGGGGTGATAAGTGGTAAATGTTGACTTACCAGTGTCCAGTCCTCTGGCTACTCCAGCGAGTCCGTCAGGATGCAGTAATGCCAAGACTTGCTCCTCCCATGCTGTGAGCTGTGGGGGAGGAGGTGGGGGTCCACCACCAGTCCTCTGTATGGTGAGCTGGTGCCTTGCTGCCAGGGAACGTACCTTCCCCGTAGGTCATTCCACATCTTCCTGATGTTGTCCCTTGTTCTTGGATGCTGTCCCACGGTGTTCACCCTGTCCACAATTCGCCGCCATAGCTCCATCTTCCTTGCAATGGATATCTGCTGTACATGTGCTCCAAACAGCTGTGGCCCTACCCTGACTATTTCCTCCATTATGACCCTCAACTCCTCATCTGTGAAACGGGGGAGCCTTTGTGGGGACATGGGTGTTGTGTGATGTATGTGAGTGTTTGGGTGGTGTGATTGGGTATACGTAGTGGAGTGTGTGAGGGATGTATGGGTGTGTGTGTATTTGTCTCAGTGGTCTTGATGTCTGTCTGGTGGCAATGATTTGTATACGTAAAGGATTGTGGGTAATGTGGGTCTGTGGTTTATAGTGTTGCGAGTGGGTGTGTGTGGTGTGTGTATGAGTGTCAGGTGTGTGATATTTGAATTGGCCAATGTTGTGTAGTTTAGTTTTTGGGTGTCCATTCTGAGCGCGGCGGTGTGTACGGCCAATGGTTTACTGCCGTTGAATGTCCGCTGTGGTGATTCGTAGGTCATGATGTGGTGGGCGTTGTTCTGTTGGCGTAAAGGTATGGGTGTTGCGACTGCCACTTTATCACTGACCTTTGGGATGGTGGATTTATGTATGTGGCTGTATTCTGTCAGTTTGGTGTGTGTGTGTCGTAATATGCAGAACGGTTATCTGCCACCGCAACGGTCTGTGGGTGGCCATCAGTGTGGCAGTAAGTGGGATCTTCCGCCAATGTCATGATGAGGGCCATAGTACCTTAAATTCTACTCTGCAACTTATAGGCAGCCAATAAAGTACTTTCAGTGCTGCCCAGGCTGATTGCATTTTTGGAACACCTTCTAGTGTTTGGGCCACAGCATTCTGAATGATTTAAAGTTTTTTTAATCCCCAAATTAAGACTGCCCAGATACAGTGAGTTGCCATAGTCAAGACATGATACAATCAGTCCTTGGGCCAATGTTCTCCGTGGCTCCACAAAAGTCAATTAAGAGATTTCCTAAGAGCTCTCAGGGCACAAAAGCAGCTACCGTCTTCATTGTTTTCTTCCAATGGCATAGAGAGATGATTATTCAGGGCGGTTCCTAGGCCCTGCACTTCCAGCTTGGAAACTGGACGTTCTTCTAGGGCAGGGGGATAAGCAATCTGCTGCCAGGGGGCTGGATTATTTCCCACCACCATTACCTCTGTTTTCTACCTGTTTAATTTTAAGCAGCAGGCGGCCATCCATTTAGACACCTTCTCTAAGATGTTATTAAGTATTGTAGTGGTGGTGTCGGTATCAGGAGTCTGCGAGACAATTAAATGAGTATCACCCGCGTATGACACGATTGTGAAGCAAAAAAGATCAAATGATATCTCTCCTTCAAGCATGGTAGAATTGGCTTATACCTGTTAGACTTGGTGTTAGAAATTGGGTCTTTGGTTGGCAGTCAGATTACCCCCTGTCCAACCACGGACCTTCTCTCTAGTCAGGGTAAGTCTCCCACAATCCAAATTATCCTGTGCCTACCTTCTGGTAGCTTGGCACTGAACAGTCAGGCTTAACTTAGAAGGCAATGTCTAAAGTATTTGTGCAATAAATCATGCAATAACACAGTGTAAACACCACAAAGATACACCACACAGGTTTAGAAAAATATAGAATATTTATCTGGTTAAAGTAAGGTCAAAACAATCAGGATTTGGTAAGTACAAGTTGAAATATCACTTTTGAAATTGCAGGTTCTGGTTCAGGAATTGTTCACCAGTGGTATCTTGTCCAGAAGTGTCTAAGGGGGTCATTCCGACCCCGGCGGTCAAGGACCGACGGGGCCGGGGTCGGCGAGAGCACCGCCAACAGGCTGGCGGTGCTCCGCAGGGCATTCTGACCGCGGCGGTATGGCCGCGGTCAGAACAGGAAAACCGGCGGTGTCCCGCCGGTTTTCCGCTGCCCTGAGGAATCCCCCATGGCGGCGCAGGGGGATTCCGACCCCCTCACCGCAATCCTGTTCCTGGCGGTTCCGAGCGCCAGGAACAGGATGGCGGTGAGGGGTGTCGTGGGGCCCCTGGGGGCCCCTGCAGTGCCCATCCCAATGGCATGGGCACTGCAGGGGCCCCCGTAAGAGGGCCCCACTTTGAATTTCAGTGTCTGCTTAGCAGACACTGAAATTTGCGACGGGTGCTACTGCACCCGTCGCACCCTTCCCACTCCGCCGGCTCCATTCGGAGCCGGCTTCCTTGTGGGAAGGGGTTTCCCGCTGGGCTGGCGGGCGGCCTTCTGGCGGTCGCCCGCCAGCCCAGCGGGAAAGCCAGAATGGCCTCCGCGGTCTTTGACCGCGGAGCGGCCATATGGCGGTTCCCGCCAGGAGGGCGGCGACCGCCGCCCGCCGGCCTCAGAATGAGGCCCTAAGTTGGTAGGGTCAGAGACCCTGCTTAAATACCCAAATGTGCCTTTGAAGTGGGGGAGACTTCAAAGAGTGGCTTAGAAGTGCACAAGGTCCCCTTTCAGTTCCATCCTGTCCGTCAGAGTCCCAGTAGGGGGTGTGACAGTCCTTTGTGTGAGGGCAGGCTACTGCCCTTTGACATGTGTCAGGCCCTCCACCCTGCCAGCCCAGGAAGACCCATTCAATATGCAGATGTGTGCAAGTGTGACTGAGCATCCTGTGTTTGGGGTTTGTTTGAGTGGAATGCACAAGGGAGCTGTCAACTATCCCTGCCAGATGTGGATTGTGAGGCACGGAAGGATTTCAGTGCAGAAAAATGCTCACTTTCTAAAAGTGGCATTTCAAAAATAGTAATATTAAATCCAACTTCACCAGTCTGCAGGATTGTGTATTACCATTCTGGCCATACTAAATATGACCTTGTTACTCCTTTCAGATCAGAATCTACCACTCAAACAGTATATGAGGGTAGCCCTAATGTTAGCCTATAAAAGGAGCAGGCCTCACAGTAGTGTAAAAACGAATTTAGGAGTTTTACACTACCAGGACATATAAACTGCACAGATACATGCCCTGCCTTTTATCTACCTAACACCCTGCCCTATGGGTTACCTAGGTCCTACCTTAGGGGTGACGTATATGTAAAAAAGTTTAAGACTTGGCAAGTACTTTTAAATGCCAAGTTAAAGTGGCAATTAAACTGCACACACAGGCTTTGCAATGGCAGGTCTGAGGCATAGTTAAGAGGCTACTTATGTGGGTGGCACAATCAGTGCTGCAGGCCCACTAGTAGCATTTAATCTACAGGCCCTGGGCACATGTAGTGCACTTTACTAGGGTCTTACAAGTAGATTAAATAAGCCAGTTGAGTATTAACCATTGTCACCATGTTTTAAGGGAGAGAGCATGTGCACTTTAGCACTGGTTAACAGAGTCCTAAAACCAGCAAAAACAGTGTCCAAAAAGTGGAGGGAAGCAGGCAAAAAGTTAGGGGTGACCAACCTAAGACTGTCAGATCTAACACAAACCAAAGACCCAATTTGTAATACTGGTGATTAGCGGTGAGGATTGGACTTGCATTTGTACTTGAAATACAATGATACATTGAAACTACTGTTTTTCAATGCAGACATACAGCTTGTTTTTGCTTTTTCTCTTTTTGGAATGCTTTTTCCTACTTCCATATTTTTGCTGATCTTTGATTGACTTTTTGAACTTCTTTGGGAACTCTGCCTTGTAACTTGCACTTTTGTTTATTCTTCATCATGTCTCAATCTGGAGATGCATCAGCTAGAGCTGCTTTTCACTTAGGGAAACTGGAGAGCTATACAGTTGCTCAGTTGAGGCAGTTCTGCAAAAACCTTGCCTCTCCCATTAAGGGCTCCACCATGAAGGAGGAGCTGCAGATGGCAATGAGGGCCTGGGTGACACCCAAGGGCACACAGCGGAGGAGGAGGAGGAGGATGAGGGTGAGGAGGTGCAATCCATACATAATGGTATAGGAGTGGGCCTGTTGTGCCCAGAAAGAGAATCTCAGGGCAGGTAGCAAGTGTGTCATCCAAGGGTCTGACTCCTGAAGAGTTACAGGACAGACAGGCAGAGAGGGCTCACCAATTGGAGTTGGAGAATCTTAGAATGTAAAGGGAGATGGATGAAAGGAGGATGGTGATAGAGGAAAAGAAGATACTGCTGGCTCTTGAGCTCAGCTTGAGGGAGGTGGATCAGAGGAACCAGTCCAGTAGGGATGGTGGCAGCAATATCACAGTGCAGCCTGAGAGGAGGGTGCACGTTCCTAAAGACCTTGTGAAGGATTACAAAAGGGAGGATGACATACCTTTGTGGTTCAAGGGGTATGAGTCTGCTCTCCATATGAAACTGGCCTCTGAAACTCATTGGGCCGTGGGTCTGTGGAAGCACTTTAAGGTAGAGGGGAGGGATACTCTCACATCCTTAGGGGATCCGCAGGGGCTCACCTACTCTGTCCTGAAGGATGCCCTACTCACAAGGTGTGGTCTCACCCCTGATCAGTATAAGGACAAGTTGAGTCCTGTAAGAAGAAGGAATACCAAACATGGTTGAAATGCGTTGATTCTTTTTGCAGGTCACTGGATGCTTAGGTGAAGGGCAGTAAGGGGACAATGTATGAGGGGATTTACAATTTAATTGCTTGGGAGCACCTGTATAGTTTATGTTTTCCAGAGCTGTGCCAGCACTTAATTGACAGCAAGCTGACTGACCTCAGGAAGCTTGCGCAGGAAGTAAACCACTGGGAGAGCAGCAGGGTCCAGAAAAGGTATGGGGAGACTACACTAAGGGTGGGCAGGATAAACAGGGGGAGTTCTCTAAAGGACCCCAACCTAGTTCCCAGGGAAAGGATTCCTAGCCCCCCCAGTGAAAAGAAGCTATGGTTCCCTAAAGGGAAATATGTGGAAAGAGGTCCTCCACGTAAGTCTTCTGCATGTGACCAGCTGGGTCATGTGAGAGGGGACCCTAAATGCCCCAAGAGTACACCGGCACCCACTAGTTCTGGTGTAGTGCTTGGGGAGGAGTTGGTTCCAGGTGGGTGGGAGCCAGCTGAGATGACCTTTGTCTCACTAGAGGACAATGAGATGGTCCAGAGAACCCTAGTGCCTTAGAACACTAAAAAGTACAGGCAGTGGGTGATCATCAATGGAGAGAGGGTGGAGGCTCTGAGAGACACAGTAGCCAGTGTGACTACAGTTAGGAGTCACCTGGTGTCTGAAGAGCAGATAGAGCCCGTGTACTTCACCAAGTAGTTGCAGTGGACAACTCAGAGTGCATATGCAGAGTGGCGCAGGTTCCCTTTAAATGGGGAAAGGGTCTCAGGTTCCTTGAATATAGCTATGAGTTCAACCATGCCTGTGGATTGTTTTCTTGGCAATGACCTGGAGAATTCCCCTTGGAAGAAGGTGGAACACAGGTCACACTTGGAGATGTTGGGTCTGCCTGGGTGGGTATGCGTATCCACCAGGTCAGTGGCAGCCTGTCAGGGTGGTCAGGAGCCCTGGAGCCTGAAACAGTGGCCCAGGGGGACTGCCAAAAAGAGGAAGGACAAGGGGTGTGGAAAACCAGCCCCAGAAGTTTCCACAGTACGGTAGAAGGCAGAGCCTGAGGGTGATGCCCCGGAGCCTATAAGGGAACAGGTAGCTGAACTGGGGGAGGTCCCTGAAATGTGACAGTGGCAGCAGGAAGGGGGCCCACCAGGGAGGCGTTCTGTGAGGCACAGAGGACATGCCCTACTCTAGTGGATTTGCAGCAGCAGGCTGCAGACCAAGTGGCTGGCAAGGAGCCAGGATCTCACCTGATTTATTGGGAAGATGGCCTCCTATATAGTGGCATAAGGTTGCTGAACCTGGGTCAGTCCGTGTGCTGGGGGAACCCCAGTTCTTCAGGGTCTTCCTACTGGGTCTGGCTCATGATGTGCCTTTAGCTGGACATTTGAAGCAGGACAAGACCTTTGAACGGCTTGTCACTCACATTTACTGGCCCCTAATGCGCAGGCACTCAGATGCTCATTGCAGGTCTTGCCAGAATTGCCAGGGAAGTGGCAAGAGTGTGGGGAATTGTAAGGCTCTGCTCCAACCTTTTCCATCAGTCAGTACCCCCTTTGAAAGGGTCGGTATTGACATTGTGGGGCCTCTGGATCCCAAGACAGCCAAGCAACAGGTTCATCCTGGTCTTGGTGGACCATGCTACCCGGTACCCAGAAGCCATTCCTGTGAGGTCAATCACTTCCCCTGTGGTAGGTCGTGCATTGATGGGGGTTTTTACCCGCATGGGGTTCCCCAAGGAAGTGGTATCTGATAGGGGTACCAACTTCAAATCTACTTGTATAAAGTCTCTGTGGCAGGAGTGTGTGGTAACGTATATGTTCACCACTCCTTACCACCCACAAAGCAATGGTCTGGTTGAAAGATTCAACCACAGCTTAAAAGGCATGATCAGGGGCCTGTCAGAGCCCTTGAGGTGGGAGTGGGACATCCTCTTGCCGTGCCTTCTGTTCGCCTACAGAGAGGTGCTTCCGAAAGGGCTTGGATTTAGTCCATTTGAGTTACTGTATGGCCACTCTGTTATAGGACCTTGAGTCTGGTGAAGGAGGGCTTAGAGAAAGCCCCCAGTAAACCTCTCAGGATGTATTTAGCTACATGCTAGCCTTCAGAAACCAGACTGCTCACTTCTCGCACAAGAGAACCCGGTAGCAAGCCAGGCAGACATGAAACAGCAGTATGACCAGAATACAAAAAGTGTGGGTAATGGTGCCAGTGGAGCCAAGGACGCTCCAGGACAAGTGAACTGGGCCATTTGAGGTGGTGGAGCGCAATAGTGAAGTCGTATACCTGGTAGACATGCAGACTCCCACGAACCCCTTAAGGGTCCTGCATGTGAACTGTCTCAAACCACACTTTGAGCGGACTGAATTGTCCAGGCTCCTAACCACAGATGATAGGGTGGCGGAAGAGACTGAGCATCTTCCTGACCTCCTGTCTGCTGAAGAGAAAGATGGGTCTGTGGAGGGAGTGAATCTCTCCTCCACCCTGACCTCAGAACAACAGAGGGACTGTCGCCAGGTATTAGGTCAGTTTGCCTCACTGTTCTCCCTGATCCCAGGGGTCACACACTTGTGTACACATGATGTGGACACTGGGGACAGTCCACCCATTAGACAGAAGGTTTGCAGGGTGACTGATAAGGTCAGGGCTAGCATCAAAGATGAGGTGTCTATGCTGTTATCTCTAGGGGTCATTGAGTTTTCTAGCAGTCCTTGGGCCAGTCCTGTGGTCTTGGTCCCAAAGGCTGCTGCTCCTGGTGCCACCCCAGAACTCCGGTTCTATGTGGACTACCGGGGTCTCAATGCGGTCACTAAAACTGATGCCGACCACATCCCCCGAGCTGATGAGCTCATAGATCGGTTGGGAGCTGCCAAATACCTCAGCACGTTTGATTTGATGTCTGGATATTGCAGATTGCCTTAACTGAGGGGGGCAAGGAAAGGTCAGCATTTTCTACCCCAGATGGACACGTCCAGTTTAAAGTAATGCCATTTGGGATGAAAAATGCCCCTGCCACATTCCAAAATTTGGTCAGCCAGATGTTGATTGGGCTGGAGGAATTCAGCACAGCATACCTCGATGACATTGCAGTGTTTAGTTCCACTTGGGTGGAACACTTGCAGCACCTCTGCAGAGTGTTGGAGGCCCTGAAAAAGGCAGGCCTCACTTTTAAGGCAAGCAAGTGCCAAATATGGCAGTGCTCAGTGGTGTATTTGGGACACCAGGTATGGAGTGGCCAGGTGTCTCCCCTACAGCCAAAAATTGACACCATTCTGACTGGGGAGCCTTGCTAGACCCAGACGGAGGTGAGGGCCTTTTTAGGCCTCATTGGCTATTACATGAGGTTTGGCAAGGGATATGGCACCATTGTTCCCCCATTGAATGAGTAGAATTCCAAGAAGCAACCAAAGAAGGTGATCTGGTCAGAGGCTTGCCAGACCGCTTCTGATGCCCTGAAGGCTGCCACGTGCACAGCACCTGTGTTGAAGGCACCTGACTTCTCCAAGGAGTTTGTTGTGCAAACAGATGCCTCAGAGCACGGTATAGGAGCAATACTCTCACAGCTTAATGTAGAGGGCCTAGATCAACCTATGGCCTTCATTAGCAGGTTACTTCCAAGGGAACTTAGGTGGAGTGCAATAGAGCGTGAAGCTTTAAAGCTTTTGCTGTGGTCTGGGTGCTGAAGAAGCTAAGACCCTTCTTGTTTGGGACTCACTTCCGGGTTCAGACCAACCACAGGCCCCTTAGATAGATGGTTAATGCAGATGAGGGGTGAGAATCCAAAACTGTTGAGGTGATCCATTTTGCTACAGGGGATGGACTTTACGGTGGAACATCTCCCTGGCACAGAACATGCGAATGCTGATGGTCCATCCAGATTCTTCCGCCTTAGTGATGAGAGCTCCATGAGGTTGAGTAGTTGCTCCACTTTCAGCTGGGGGGGACACGTGCTAGACTTGGCATCCTTGGCGTGGTCTCCCCTAACGTTTTTCCTCTGTTCCCCAGGTTGTTGAAGTGTGCTGGACTTTGTTTTGCACTCTTTGTTACTTTGGGCACTTTATCACTGCTACCCAGTGCTAAAGTGCAAGTGCTCCTATGTAAAATGTATGCATAATTGGCTTTCTATGATTGGTATATTTGATTTACTATTAAGTCCGTAGTACAGTGCACCAGAGGTGCCCAGGGCCTGTAAATCAAATACTACTACTGGACCTGCGGCACTGGTTGTGCCACCCACATGAGTAGCTCTGTAAACATAGCTCAAACCTGCCACTGCAGTTCCTGTGCGTGCCATTTTAAACTGCCAATTCGACTTGGCAAGTGTACCCACTTGCCAGCCAGGCCTAAACCTTCCCTTTTTATACATGTAAGACACCCCTAAAGTAGGCCCTAGGTATCCCCATGGGCAGGGTGCAGTGCATGTAAAAGGTGGGACATGTACTTATGTGTTTTATATATCCTAACAGTGAAATACTGACAAATTCGTTTTTCACTGTTGCAAGGCCTATCTCTCTCGTAAGTTAACATGGGGGCTGCTTTTAAATATTATTAAAGTGCAAATTTCCTTTGGGAGCCGATAGACATATGGGGTTTAAGGTCTCTAAACTGACAGTTTAAAAATACATCTTTTAGTTTGTTTTTAGATTGGGTGTTTGAAAATGCCGCTTTTAGAAAGTTGGCATTTTCTTGCTTAAACCATTATGTGACTCTGCTTGTTTGTGGATTCCCTGTCTGGGTCAGTTTGACAGTTGGGCCATTTGCACCTCTTCTCTGGACAGTGAGACAAAGGGAGCTGGGGTATAGCCTGCATATCCTGATGAGTCATCTTGGTTGAGGAGGAGTGGTCACTTACACCTGAAAGGGCTGTGCCTGCCCTCAGACAATGCAGTCTCCAACCCCCTGGTGTGTGTCTGGGGCCTGGCATGGGCAAGGCAGGATCTTGAAAACAACACAGAATTCTCTTCGAAGTAAGTCTACTTCAAAGGCAGAAAGGGCTATAAGAAGGGCATCCAAAACCCCTGAAAATGAGATCACTTCTGGATTCAAGGGAAACCTCTGCCAAGGACAAGAGCTGAAGAGCTGAGGAGAAGTTCTGCCACTGCCTGTGACTGTGCTTTGTTATTCTATCCTGCAGTTGCTGCTTCTGCCTGTGAAAGGGGACAAAGACTGGACTTTGTTGTGCATTCCTGCTTGAGAAGAATCTCCAAGGGCTTGAACTGAGCTTGCCTCCTGTTATTGAAGTCCCAGGCCCATCAAAGACTTCCCCTGCCAGCACATGGACTCTCTGCTGAGACTCCTGCCCTGCCAAGTGATGCCCTATCCAGTTCCTGGGCCCTTGAAAGGTGAAGTTGGCAGACAGGAACTGAAAATCCACAGCGCTGTGTGGGGAAATATTCAACACACCTTCCGTGACGCGGCTGATACACAACGTGCCACTGGCTGCGCAGCTGAAATCAATACTCCACTTGCATGGCTAGAGAAACGATGAGCAACACCCGCTAACGGAGGCTGATAATGTTGCAAATCCCACTCAGCGCAGTTGAATGATACTGTGCAACCAGATTTTCCAAGCATCATCCCTGGGTGTCAAAGTCAACCTGACTCTATGCGGATCTGAGGTGCCCCGTCCGGAAATTGACACATCGCTCTCTTGCGGGAAAAAAATTATGCAATGCCAACCCGACAGGTGAAGGAAACGACGCGTGGCCTCACTTGCGAGCAAAGAATCAATGCATCGCTGACTTTTCTGGAACACACTCACCCGTGCAGCTTTATTTTTTACACTAACCAGTTACTTTGTGTAACAACAGCATTCTCACTGTTTTCTGAGGATTAAGTGGGCCATTATGATCCCAGCGGTCAGCTTTAATATGGCGGTAAGTACCGCCAACAGGCTGGCGGTACTTACCACCATATTATGACATTGGCCCACTCCGACCGCCACCGCGGTAACAGCAGCTGGGCTGGAGATATCCATCTCCAGCCTGGTGGCCGTCACTGTTCCGCCTGTGGGATTATGACCCCCGCCTACCGCCATGGTTTTCGTGCCTTTCTTAACGCCACGAAAACCTTGGCGGTAGGCACTATCAGTGACAGGGATTTCCTTCCCTGTCACTGATAGGGGTCTCCCCCCTTCAGGTCGCCCCCCCACCTCTCCAAAGCCCCCCCACCCCCACTTACATTCACTCCCCCTTCACACAAACACACACTTATTCCCACATGCATCCACGCATGCATACATCCATTCACACACACATCCACACACACTTTCATACATACACGCAGATCCGCATTCACATTACACAACATACACGCACTCACACCTCCATACATGCACGCATACATTCAACACGCAACACACACCCGCATCCACGCACACACAAATATTTACCCCCCACACACAACACCCACCACCCCCTTTCCTGTCGGAAACCCAACTTACCTATGTTCAGGGAGTCCTCCAGAAGGAGATGGGATGGGGCGCTGCTGCCGCCAGCAGCGCCCGCCAGGAGAACACCACCAGGCCGTATTATGGGTAATAATACGGCTGGCGGCAGTCTACTGGCGTGTCGTGGCGCTGTTGGTGGCACCAGTGTCACGTTACCGCCATCCGCCAGGATGGCCACAGCCTGATTTCCACCATTCTTCTGGTGGAAATCCGGCTGTGATCATAATACGGCAGATGGCTGGTAGCAGCGGCGATGGTCTTAAAATGAGGGCCAAAGACTCTTAATCTTTTGAAAATTCATATCTTGACTTGTGTATGTTGGATTTTTGTCGTTTTGGTCTTGTTTTGTTTAGATAAATATTACCTATTTTTCTAAAGCTGTGTTGTGTTATTTTGTAGTGTTTTCACTGAATGACAGTGTGTGTTGGTACAAATACAATTACTTTACACCTTGCTTCTGAAGCTAAGCCTGCCTGCTCGTGCCAAGCTACCAAGGGTGAGGGGGGTTAACTGAGGGTGATTCTCCTTTTCCCTGACTAGTGTGAGGGTCCTTGCTTGGACAGGGGGTAACCTGACTGCCAACCAAAGACCCCATTTCTAACAACACTTAATTGGTATATTTAATTTACTTGTAAGTTCCTAGTAAAGTGGTACTACAAGTACCAAGGGCCTGTAAATGAAACACTACTAGTGGGCTTGCACCACTGATTGTGCCACCCACTTGAGTAGCCCTATAAATATGTCTCAGGGCAGCCACTTCAATCTGTCTTTGGAAGCTGCTATTTGGACCTGGCAAAAAAAAGCATTTGCCAGGCCCAAACCTTCTTTCTTAATACACATGAGTCACTGTAAGGTAGACCGCCGAAAGCCCAGAGGGCAAGGTACATTGTACTAACAAAGTTAGACATGTACTTTCAAGTTTTAGACATCCTGGTAGTTAAACACTCTTAAATTTGTTTTTCCCTAGTGCAAAGCCTGCCTTTTCCATAGCATAACATTGGGCTTGCCTTATTATATTTAATGAATTGTAACTTCAAATGGGAACAGTTAACAATTAATGTGTGGTGTCTTTGTAATCGTAATTTGTAAGTCTCCTCTCATAGTAAAGTTGTGTTTTAAATTACAATTTTGAAAATGGCACTTTCAGAAAGTTGGCATGTTCTTACCTTAGCCATTTAGTGCTTACAACCTGTCTCTGGGTCACATTACTGGATATAGCTGACAGATGGACTTTTTGTAGTCCTTCTAGATAGCTACACGTATCAGAGAGAGTAGGTGTGCCGGGATGGGACTTCACTGGCAGGATGGGAGGGCGGAGCTGGACTTAGCCCTACTTAGGCTTGAGTAGGCTGAGTAGTGCCTCCACACAAAGGGCTTAATACCCCCTGTAGTTAGTCTGGAGCCAGTGTAGGGGAGACAGGAAACCAGTGCACTTCAAAGGCAAAGCTCTAAATGCTTCTCCAATTCAAAGGAGACATATGGTACAAATATTTAACCTCAGACACCAACTTTTCAGTGTGCTTTATGTTCTGTATGACATATGTATACGTGTTACTTAAGGTTTTTAACCTAATGAAGCTAAACAAATCCTCTTCTGTACACTTCTGAGCTTGTGGACTCTGCCAGGAATAAGGACTGCTGTGCGGTGGAAAAGACTTCCATGCTGCTATACTGCTAATCTGAAAAACTACTGCCCTGCTGACCTGCTGTCTTCTTGCTTGAATGAAAAGGACTGGACTTTCAATTGTTGAACCCAAGGTCAGGGGTGGTTGAAAAATTGTGCTCCGCTGGCAGTTTGCAGAGTTTTTCCCACTCTACTCTCCACATGAAGCATGGAGCTGCACCGAAAACTCTGCCAACGAGCGTGTGGAGGAGGTTTTTCTCATGCGCAGTACACTAACATTAGGTTGTCGAGTGTGAGGGAGAATTTGTATTCTCTTGCACGATGTTCAGGTGCTAGAATGCTTCCCAGTGAGATTTTGTAATGCAAGCAGTTGCGGCAGTTCATGACTGTTTGCTTTGAGAAAGCTGATCCTTGAAGAGAATGCAGGAGTTTAGCTTAGCTTCGGCTTGCAGGCCTGTGCCCTCTTACCTAGATAAACATGTTTTATTATTAAATTTTATTTATTTTAGCATTGCTTGCATTTCTTGGCATTTTAGGAGAAATATATATTTTTCATTATAAGTCACCATTCCGTGAAAGCGTCATTATCAGTAATGTTCGCATTGGATTGTCATCATGTCTGTTTACTTTGCGTAAGACAAGAACACAATGTGAGCATGTCAGGCATTTTGTTATGATATTACAGATCCGAGTTTGCGCATACAATCCAATGCTTAGACACATACCCACATGAGGATGTCTTCACGGACATTAAAAAGGCCATTAGATGGGCTTCCACCCAGGATAGTCCATCCACACTGCACGTCACTTCATAACAGACCTCAGAGTTTGTGTCTCTAGACTGCATGATTTGGAGACTGAAGGCCGAGCTTGTCCTAAGGTACCAGGGATTGGGGCATTTCTCATCGACATGTCTTGGGTAGACTAGGTTTATCATGCCTTGCTCTCTTTAGGGTAGCCAATATGCTTTAGGGAGGAATTCATGTTTTTAGGTTTATTGCAAAATGTTGGGATTGTTCATATTCACATTGTTAATTCATACCATCCATATTTTGTATCTTGTCATTTTCCTAAACATGAAGATCCAGAATAACTAACACTAATTCTTATTACTGTGTCTAGTCCTACAATGATTTCCTTAATTACTGGCATCCATCTGAACAGGCTCAGAGACTCCAAGGAGAACACCATAAAACACAGAACATTGTGGGGGAGGGTAGCTGATCTTAAGGACAGACTACCAGATGCTCATGCGGTATATACATTGGGCCACCAACATGCAGGAGTGCACGTTGTACGAAATACATTGGCTGATGAAGCTTTCAAATCCACAGTAGCTATGGTTTCTGTTGCTGCAGTAACATGTTCTCATACGAGGTTAGATAATGAGACATTGGCTGCAGGAAAAGCTTTGGCTGATGGTCATCCTTTACCAAAGGCATACCAAAGGTATACTCTGCAAAATATACATACTGTGGTAGTGTTCAGAATGTTGCATTTTCAATCATTCCAGAGGTGGGAGATTGTGTAATCCATGACAAAGATCAGATACCATATCTCGTCAAATCAGCACATAGGGATGTATCTTCTTCTCATGCAGGTGTGGTGGCCACAATTACTCTTCTACAAAAACACTTTTGGTGGCCAGGTCTATATAAACAAACCAAGCAACGTGTCCCTTGTTGTGGCATTTGCCACCAAATTAATGCCCACTAGAGACATAGCTCTTATTATCAAATAGACCACTTCATTGCGTGTGCCTGAACCATTGTGGTTCCCTACAACCTGATGACGCATACAAATAAAACTTAGTCGCTGTGGACTCCTGTTCTAGATCCCTGTGGATATGGCCACAATGGATGGCTGATGCTCGAACTGTTAGTAAAGATTTGCAGGTCTTTATTGGTGAATATGGGATTGCAACATTCCAATCGGACCTGGGCTCTGCATTTGCCTCTAGGGCATTCAGGGACACCATGAGGGCAATGGGTGTTGAACTCCATTACTCCTCACCTTATCACACCGAGGGTAATTTGGTTACTGTGAGGAGGAATCGAACATTAAAGCAATGCTTAACAGCAAGAGTTTTAGGTTCAGGCCATAGTTGGCTTCATTGTTTATCCAGAGAGCATTAACTAATCTGCCTAGGAGGTCCTTGGGCGGTCACACCCCTTATATGGTGTTATTTAGGATACCTATGTATGTCCCAGATCTAGATTGTCCTGGAGTGGTGGCGGCAGACACAACATTTAACATGAATGAACATGTCACTGTCTTACAAGAACTACATCAATTTTGAGATGCCAATTCATCTCCCTCTGTCACCACCTAGGGGATTTGCTGACAATGTCTACCAGCTGGATTCCTAAAGTTGGGCATCTGGTTAATGAAAAGATTACTGGGAAGAAGGAGTTTGACCCATCCTACAGAGCATTGGTTCAAGTTCTGGGAATACACGGGTACCAGAACTGTCATACTACTACTGGTGCCTCGCTCCAAAGGAAACAAGTTTATCTCTACTGACAATGTCAAATTGCACCATGTGGCCAAACCTTCAGAGTACACTAGGAGGTCGCATAGGTAGTACCTGCTCCCCTCTCACTACTTAACAGGACGTTCTGCTATAAGCAGCAAACACTGTTTCAGCAAGCACCAATCTGTGTAAGAGTGCTACAATTGTCTCCTCGAGCATGGGGAGGTTGGAGAGTGAGCTTTTGCTGATTCCAGTCACAACTTCATCGACAAGACAAGTCCAAAATGTGGAACTATATTACTCTAATTCAACATAGACAGACTGCATTGTCTACTATGAACATCCACAACAAGTGAATCCATCCATCAGCTCTGTACCGGCTCCTATGCTTATACAAACTACTTCTGGTTACTTCATTGATATTGAGGACCTATCTTCTGACTCATCTGCTTCTACAGCATAAACTGTAACAAAGAAATATAAGCTGTACAGATGGCTTAAAAAACTATTTGGTTTATCGGTAGTATTACCTATGGGTACTGTTGACATTGCTTGCCTTTGTGTTTTGGATTGGTTTTGTGGTTGTTTTCTTTCTCTTGATGAATGGCCATTATCTTCCTGAAGGCTCTGCTGTTGAGCTGCTGGATGAGGTTTTAACACCTCATTTATGTTCCCATAAAGTGTGAAGAGACTTGCTCTTGTGTACATTTCAGCAGTTTCGATTCCTGATGGGATTTTTTGGAATAAAGTACCCTTTGATATATATACGACCCTCCTGAGGTCATTAAAATCCATGTGTTTAAAATTTCAATGACTTATGTTATTACACCTAATGTTGTTTCTGATGACTGGGTTATTAAAACAGTTGATTCTATGCCTGCTGAGCTTGTCTACATTTGAAAGTGAAAATGTGTCTATGAAAAAGCAAATTATTGGGAAATGTTCTGTTAAAACCATTGGGGACATAAAATTGTGTGCCAAGCTAGTAAACCAAGATCAGTTTTTAACTACACACAATAGGAAAATAGTCTGACTCCCCCTATGAGGAGTTCCTAAATATATGTAGAAATGTTTGAATATTTTACGGGGCATGACACTAGAAATGCTGAGTCATAATATTTGAACTTACCACCTTCAGAATGGGGAAAATATTGCTATTTGACACAAAACTGATATAATCAAACTCCTTTGTTTCCCAACTTCCTGTTGAGAGCTACGAGTATTGGAAGAACATTACTGATGCGAGAAGGGTATGGGGTGCTATAGATTGGCAGATACCGAGAAGGGAAGCTTTGTTCAGAGCACGCCTTATTTCTTTGCAAATTATATTTTGAAGGATACATTCCAACAAACATCATGCTTGAGGTTAGCAAAAATAAAAGAGATGAAACCGGTATCTCCATGCCAACTAATTTTCACAATTGGCAAACATTTTTAAATGTCACTGAAGAACAACTAAAGGCTTGGGTTCAAAATGGTGCCTTTAATTCCTCACTTTCAAGTCCCAGCGGGAGGTTGTTGTGCCAAAAGACATAAATAGCTGCCTGGCACATTTTGTTAATTCCTCAGGGAGTTTCAAAGTAAACTGGTCTGACCCTCGCTATGTCTCAGGGGAATACTCGTGTATCGTCACTACATATGGTGTGGGTAAACTGTGCCAACAATAGTTACGTTCCTCCACCTTTATAGTTGTAAAACAACATCTTAGTCTCCTTTCTGAGGAAATAGTGTTACATGACTTCTAGTTATGACCTTGGAAGCCATGCTTGAAATGTTTCCTGTATGCCATATATAATGAGATTTGGAAGATTTCTCAAATGGAAACTCCTGCACGGTTAAGGCAGAGAGACAAGAAAACATGGAAAAGGCTTTAGCTGTTGTTGATAATGGTATGAATACCTTGCCCAATGAGATTTGGAAGATTTCTCAAATGGAAACTCCTGCACGGTTAAGGCAGAGAGACAAGAAAACATGGAAAAGGCTTTAGCTGTTGTTGATAATGGCATGAATACCTTGCCCAACAGAATTTGCACTTTAAATAATATTGTGTCATCTGTGTTTGACATCATTCAGAATGACATGCCCTTTCTAAACATGGGCAGAGTCAATTGCATTCCTTTATACAGTTAGTTTGTACATTGCAAGTTCTGAAAAATGGTTGCATGTCCTGGAAACATATAAACAGTAGCACATTATTTGCTGCTTTTAATTTATCCAGGGAACAACAGACAATGGCTAAAAAAGAAGCTAGTTACATCATGCTGAACATTGAAAAGTTAGAAAAGTTGCCTTTTACTGTGGAATAAATTCCCTCTGCTGTCTGGTTAATACATGGAGTTATAAATCTGACCATTTCCATCTTTCATTTTACAAACTGTTTGGAACATTTTCCTTTAGGCAGATATGGGTGGCTAGGAGACAGTTGCATCCACAAAGTGTGGGAGCTGCCTTTTGATTTTGAATGTCTGAAAAGGGAAACAGAGGTCTTTGTTAGCCGAAGCTAATGTGAGACTACTGTTAGTCATTCTCTGATTTGTCAGCAGGTATCCTTGCACAGCCGTTGCAATGCTGAGGTTGCAAACATTTTTATTTTTGTTATTCTATATTGTCGATGTCCTTTGGTCTTTTTTATTAATCAGAGTATTGTTTGAACACACAGTATTGCATTATATTGTAAAAATATATATATTTATTCAGTGATTTAATAATGTTTTGAATGTATTCATGTTTGTCGTATCATATTTATGTATGTTTTCTGTGTATGGTGTAAGATGTTGCAGTCCTGAAAAAGTTATTTTTAACGATGAAACGCGTTGGCTGTTTTTGCTCTACATGTGTGCTGCTTTTTAAGAAAAGGAAATAAAGAGACGACTCATACAAGTTCACACAAAAGAATGGAAGCTTTTGTAGTGTTACTTGTGATGTGGTACACTGCTCCAGTTAGAGATTGCGAACTTGGAATGCCATCTGAAGGGTACTACCATCCCTTTGATTCATCCAATATTACAGATACTTTCCAATGGTCGTTACTTGGTTATGAAAGCTGAAAGCCGCTGTGGTATGAAGTCTGAAATTTCCAGTGCCATTTCAGTTTCTCAAATGGTAATTGATTTAATTCCCCCCACACACAAATGATAAGAGAAGCAGAGTTGTGGCCTCACATTGCTACTTTTTATGTGAATTTTAACAAGTTAAGCAGACTAAAGGCACTATTATTTCAGAAACAAGTGACCCTGACATCAGCCAGAGAGACGCATGCTCTCCAGATATAGAGGTCATCAGCTGAGATACAGTCGCTATTACATACCAATTGCCCAAAGCACTTTGGAGAATTGGTCAAGAGAATTTTCAACAGCTCTACAACTGAAGGGATTGAGTATTTTTTTTAAGGCTGTCAGTTCTGGGTTTGCCATTCCTTCAGCCATACATTCACTTTTTTTAAACATCTTTGTTGGATTCCAAGTTATTTGGCACTAATTGGCAGAATATTGCTGCTATTATTTTTTCTACAATGCAGCTGCCTTATTTCAGCCAAATGGAGTGATGGAGCTACCACCGACCTGGCTGTGTGAAGATCACATGATGCAGTACTTCGGAGCCCCTTGCTGGAAGAGCTAGAGCATGATTGGTCATTGACATTCAGTGTGCAGCCAGTGTTTCACTTCATTTGGTGTGCCTTTGAATGCCCACCAATAATTTGTTTTGCTGTGCAGACCGTGTCTCCTGTGGACAAGGATCTATTAATATTTTCAATAAGGGTTCCTTCACGGTAGTGTCCCTTGAGACTAAGGTTTATTTGCGAGGCATCTTATGAGCCACTGCTTCTGGATTTCCTGGCTCCAATGACATCTGCCATAAATGACAATGTTGCCTACGCAGGTCACTCTGCGTTCTAGGTTCCTGTTCACTCCTGCTCAATGGATCCCTTTGCTAATCCTTTGATTGATCTATGGCCTGTCGAAGTAAATCCTATGTGGTCTCAATCTCCATTGATGATAGGAGGCCTTTTGCACAATCATGATTATTGTTGATTACACCACTGGCTTTTTCTACAAAGTATAAAGTGCAACACCAAATTGCCTTTTGATTCAGCCTGTCTGCCGGGCTGTTTTGCATGTCATTGTTGACATTACATCTCTTATGTATGATTTTTTTATTTGCTTCTAGATTGTTAGTTTAGAGTATTTTTGGACTGTTTATTTTGCATGCTTGTTTCGTCCGTAGGGGAGGGTGTTGTGATTCGATTTTAGTTTGCCTGGGTACCAGAGTTTAGCTTAGCTGGCAGGCCTGAACCCTTTTACCTAGATAAACATGCTTTGTTTTATTATTCAGTTTTATTCATTTTAGCATTGCTTGCAGTTCTTGCAATTTTGTAGAAATGTTTTTGTTTTATAATCAGTCACAATTCTGTGAAAGCATCATTATCAGCAATGTACGTATTGGATGGCCATCATGTCCCTTTGCTTCACGTTAGAGAAGAGCAGAAGACGGATATGTCAGGCATTTTGTTATGATATGAATGATCCAAGTTTGTGCACACAATCTAATGCTTAGGTACATACCATCTCAGGGTGTCTGCATGGACAGTAACATGGGCCTTATAAAAACACTCTGGCCCTCATTACAACCCTGGCGGTCGGTGGTAAAGCGGCGGTAAGACCGCCAACAGGCCGGCGGAAAAAAAATGGAATCATGACCATGGCGGAAACCGCCAACATAGACAGCCACTTTAACACTCCGACCGCCACGGCGGTATAAACAAACAGCATGGCGGTCACCGCCAACAGACAGGCAGAAGAAAATGTACCACCCACACCATTATGAGAGGCCAATCTGCCACCTTTTCCGGGGCGGATTCAACGCAAACAAAAACACAGCGGAAACATGACTTGGAAGGGAAAAACGCTCACCTTTACACACCCCACGAGGAACCAGGACGCCATGGATCTGGAACTCCAAATTCTACCTGCCATTCTCTTCCTGCTCCTCTACCAGGAGCACGACCAACGGCGGCGACCACCGCGGTGAGTACTGCACCTACGACACAGGGGAGGGGGGAGGGAAAAGAGAGTGACACACACACACGCAACACGCAACACCCCCACCCCAACCCTCACCCACAACAACATATACACAAATACATGTTGAAACATTACATTTACATCCACCTAACCCCCTGGAAGAACACAAGGACAAACGGAAATGATTTGAACGATTGTAATCAGGAAAAATCCATTAGTCAAAAATATACATACTCTATTAACAAATAGGTACACCAAGATTTCAAGTCCATTTACTTCACCTACATAGTCCGTGGAAAACTGGGCCCAAAATGCATGGGCGAGGCCCACACTCAATACCCGATCCAAACGGAGAGAACACTGCAGGTGCATCAGATCGAAATAAAGCAGGAACCTTAGGGGGAAAGGAAGGGGGGGCACCTTAGCCGGATGAGTGCACGACGCCAGCTCCACGAGGGGGCTCCATGCCCATTGATGTATCCTGGGGAGTGCAAAGCCACAGTCTCCCAAGTCTCTCCAGTGGGTGGTTTGCCCACTGCTTCATCCTGGGGAGTGCAATGCCACAGTCTCTCAAGTCTCTCCAGTGGGTGGTTTGCCCACTGCTTTATCCTGGGGAGTGCAATGCCACAGTCTCTCAAGTCTCTCCAGTGGGTAGTTTGCCCACTGCTTTATCCTGGGGAGTGCAAAGCCACAGTCTCTCAAGTCTCTCCAGTGGGTGGTTTGCCCACTGCTTTATCCTGGGGAGTGCAAAGCCACAGTCTCTCAAGTGGATAACAGTCTCCATTGGTTCTGGAGGGGGCTTTGTGCCCAGAGTAATTCATCCTGCCAAGGACTGAGGTAGTGGATGTAATACTCCACTGGTTCTGGAGGGGGCTTTGTGCCCAGAGTGCTTCATCCTGCCAAGGACTGAGGAAGTGGATGCCTTTCTCCACTGGTTCTGGAAGGGTCTTTGTGCCCAGAGTGCTTCATCCTGCAAGGGACTGAGGTATTGGATGTGATACTCCACTGGTTCTGGAGGGAGCTTGGTGCCCAGAGTTCTTCATCCTGCCAAGGACTGAGGTAGTGGATGCCTTTCTTCACTGGTTCTGGAGGGGGCTTGTTGCCCAGAGTGCTTTATCCCACCAAGGACTGAGGTAGTGGATGTGATACTCCACTGGTTCTGGAGGGGACTTTGTGCCCAGAGTGCTTCATCCTGCCAAGGACTGAGGTAGTGGATGTGATACTCCACTGGGTCTGGAGGGGGCTTTGTGCCCAGAGTGCTTCATCCTGCCAAGGACTGAGGTAGTGGATGTAATACTCCACTGGTTCTGGAGGGGGCTTTGTGCCCAGAGTGCTTCATCCAGCCAAGGACTGAGGAAGTGGATGCCTTTCTCCACTGGTTCTGGAAGGGTCTTTGTGCCCAGAGTGCTTCATCCTGCAAGGGACTGAGGTATTGGATGTGATACTCCACTGGTTCTGGAGGGAGCTTGGTGCCCAGAGTTCTTCATCCTGCCAAGGACTGAGGTAGTGGATGCCTTTCTCCACTGGTTCTGGAGGGGGCTTGTTGCCCAGAGTGCTTTATCCCACCAAGGACTGAGGTAGTGGATGTGATACTCCACTGGTTCTGGAGGGGACTTTGTGCCCAGAGTGCTTCATCCTGCCAAGGACTGAGGTAGTGGATGTGATACTCCACTGGTTCTGGAGGGGGCATTGTGCCCAGAATGCTTCATCCTGCCAAGGACTGAGGTAGTGGATGTATCTCTCCACTGGTTCTGGAGGGGGCTTTGTTCCCAGAGCGCTTCATCCTGCCAAGGACTGAGGTAGTGGATGTATCTCTCCACTGGTTCTGGAGGGGGCCTGGTGCCCAGAGTGCTTCATCCTGCCAAGGACTGAGGTAGTGGATGTGATACTCCACTGACGGTGGGCCAACATGGAAGCTGTCCAGGCCCCTGGAACTGACCACCAGCCACGTACGACTGACCACTGGGGATGGCAGCCATGTGTGCGGTGGTGCCACTGGCAAAGGATGTGGCGTGGCCACTGGCGGTTCTGGCGGCAGCCCCAGTAGCGGCGGTGCTTGCGGCGCTCATTGGGCAGCGGTGCTCGTGGGTGGCTCAATGAGCGTGCTGCTGGCGGCGGTGTCATGGGCAGCGGTGCTGGTGGGTGGCTCAGTGACTGTGCTGCTGGCGGCGGTGTCCTGGGCAGCGGTGCCCCTGGCGGCGGTGCATGTGGCGGTGCCGGTGGCGGTCTTGTCCGCCGTACAGGTTGGCTGCGACTTCCCTTTCTTTTTCTGGCCCTTCCCCACCTTGGATGGTGGCGTAGCTGTCTTGCCACTCACAACTGTAGTCCTGGGAGAGCCCTTGGTGGCAGGTGTTTTGGCCTTCTCCCTCCGGGCAGTGGCCAACTTCTTGAGTTTTTGAGGTGGGGGAATGCCCTTTTCCTGGCTCCTTGGCACACTGGCTGCCCTACTGCTTGGCTCACTCCAGAAGCCGGTTACTGCTGGCACCACTGTTCCCAGTGATGTGGTGGCTGAGGTGCTGAGTTGGAACCTGGAAAGGCGGGCCCACGGGGATGGAAGGGGTGGGGGAGGTGTAGGGAAGAGGTCAAGGTTTGACAGGAAACGTTTATTAGACACACTGGGACGGGTAGATGGAGGGGGTTTGGGAGTGGAGGAAGAGATAGTGGTTGTAGGAGGTGTTCGTTTGCTGACTTTGGGTGAAGGTACATGGCCTGGAGGCTGTCGTGAGGTGGATGGCTGTTGGGTGGGTGTGTGACTGCGTTTGTGTAGTTTGGGAGGTGGGCTCACAGACACACTGGGAGAGGACACAGGGGATGTCTGAATGGTAGTGGGGGTGGTGAGTGCACGTGAGCGGTGTGTGGTGATGGGCGTGCTGGTGATGGACGTAGTGGCTGAAGATGTAGTGCATGCAGGTGTGAGTGGAGACATGACAGGGAGGGAGAAGGGACAGGTGGAGGAGGGGGACACTGTGGAGGCAGTGGCTGTTGGTATGTCTGCATGGGTATGATGCTTGTGTGAGTGCCTGTGGAATGTGTGGTGCTTATGTTTACCAGAGCTACCCTTGTGTGTTGAGGTGTGTGCATGCTGGTCTGATGGTGTGCTTGGGATAGGCTGAGGTACTGGGGATTGGGTCTGGGTGGAGGAAGCTGGAGGGGGGAGGCTGGACACAGGGACAATGGCTGCCATCAGTGCTGAGGCCAGAGTCTGAAAAGCTCGCTGTTGGGCTGCCTGGCCAGAATGAATGCCTTCCAGGTATGCATTTGTCTGTTGCAACTGCCTCTCTGCACCCTGGATGGTATTCAGAATGGTAGACTGCCCAACAGTGAGGGATCTGAGGAGGTCAATGGCCTCCTCACTGAGGGCAGCAGGGCTGGCAGGGGCTGAGGTGCCTGGGGTGAAGGAGATGCCCACCCTCCTGGGTGAGCGGCCACGGGACACACGCTGAGGGGCTGCTGGGAGGGCGGTGCTGGTAGGGGGGTGGCGGCTGTACCTGTAGATGCAGTGGGCACAGAGGGGCCCGCCACCGTAAGGGAGCTCCCATCAGAGGAGGAGTCAGTGTCGCTGGTCTCAGCTCCTGTCCCTGCCGTGGAGCTCCCCTCGCCCTCTGTCCCACTGGTGAATTCGGAATCCGTAGTCTCCCCTCCAGGGCCACGTGGGATGCAGCTCCCTCCTGCTCTGGTGGCACTGCTCCTCTGCGTGATGATGCTAATGCACACAAGAACAGGGAGACCACAAAAAGGGGGGAAAGAAAGTAGAAAGACATGTTCAGTGCATGCAATACGGCTACCGTTGGCAGACACTACAGACACAGCAGCCCTCTGCACTATGCCATGCACTTAGAGTTCCCTATTTAATCACAGGGACATGGGGTACAAGGCCTATGCCCGATTGCTGCACACATGGAAGTCACAGGAGCCTGACTAGGGGTAGATGGCTCTTAACACTGGTGGGGTGGGGTGCCACATAGTCTACCTCACGAAGGGACCTTGCCTGCAAAACTAGCCCTGGCCTAGGGTAACCCACTGCCCACCTCCCCCACCCAGACACCTCCCATGCGTGCTAAACCAGCTGAATGAGAGTGTACTCACCCCCTTGTGGCTGCTGTGATGCCCTCAAGTGCCCATCCAACTCTGGATATGCCACTGCCAGGATCCGGAACATAAGGGGGGTCATGGTGCGACGGGCACCACTCCCACGTTGGGAGGCCATCCCCAGCTGGGCCTCCGCCGTCTTCTTACTCCAGCGGCGAAAGTCCTCCCATCTTGTACGGCAGTGGGTGCTCCGTCTGTGGTGGACCCCCAGGGTCCGGACTTCCTTGGCAATGGCACGCCAAATATCCTTCTTCTGGTGGGCATTGACCCACAGGAATTGTACAGGGGAAAAGCAGAAAATATAACCGTCCGGACCATCACAGTCATTGGCCCATGTTCCCACCCTTGCACTGACGCACATGGACTCACCGTCGTTTCATGCACGCCTCATTCCCCCCCCCATCTCCCATCCACACCACTCCCAACAGGCATTGCCCATACAGCATGCTCACAGTGTACTCACCTGTTTGTCTGGAGGACCGTAGAGTAGCGTGTACTGGGGGAGGACCCCATCCACTAGTTTATCCAACTCCTCCGATGCGAAGATAGGGGCCCTTTCCCTAGACACTGTAGCCATTGTCGCTTCCAGACTGAGGTCACAGCAGCACTTACAGTGTAGGTCCTCTCCTGTCAAAGATCAGGTATCAAGTTAGTGAACAGACAGAAAATGGCGGTCACGTCCCCGGCGGTGCGTACCGTCACTGCTGGCGTACATCGTCATTGGCACCTGGGACCCATAGGGTCCAATGTTAACCAATGCAGGATTGCGCCGCGGTCTTCGACCGCCGACCGCGACAGTGTACAACGCCAGTGCAGTTACCTCATATACCATTGTCCCACCTTACAGGTCAGGCAGCCGCCATTTCAGGGGGCACATTGCTTTAATTTTAAATGCGTCACACATATCTAGGCCTTGCATACACACTAAGACAGGCACATAGTGGATTGACAAATGTGTGCTATAAAGTTGTGTTTTCGTACCTCAGTGTTGGCTGACCCTCTGCTCGCTGTTCTCATCCATAGGGCACGTCCGCTGTGGCAGGTCAGGAGATGGCGGCATCCTCCAGTGTACAGACCACTGGTGGACCTGTTGACAATGGAAGAGCGACATGCAATAGTCACCTACCGACTTGATCGTGCCACAATCCATGAACTGTGTGCCCAGTTGGAGCCAGACCTGATGTCAGCTATCTGCCATCCCACAGGTATCCCCCCTCTAGTGCAGGTCCTGTCAGTACTCCATTTCCTGGCAAGTGGGTCTTTTCAAACTACAGTGGCCATAGCATCAGGGATGTCCCAGCCAATGTTCTCCAACGTGGTGTCCAGAGTGTTGTCTGCCCTACTGAAATAACTGCGCAGCTACATCGTGTTCCCTCAGGTGGAGGATTTGCCTTCAGTGAAAGGTGATTTCTATGCTCTGGGACATATCCCCAACATCATAGGTGCCATTGATGGGACACATGTGGCCTTGGTGCCCTCCGCAGGAGTGAGCAGGTGTACAGAAACCGGAAGAGTTACCATTCTATGAATGTGCAGATGGTGTGTTTGGCAGACCAGTACATCTCCCATGTGAATGCCAAGTTTCCTGGCTCAGAGCATGATGCTTACATTCTGAGGAACAGCAGCATCCCTTATGTGATGGGGCAACTCCAGAGGCACTGTGTGTGGCTATTAGGTGAGGACATGGACCCTATACAGTGTGAATAGTTCTCTGGGTCTGGGGTAGTCCCTAAGGGTCAGTGTGTGTCTAACAGTTGTCCCTCGACATTTACAGGTGACTCTGGCTACCCCAACCTGTCATGGCTACTTGTGTGGGTGTCTAGATTTTGGCGGATTCCGAGCTGTCGGTTGTAATAGCTGTAGCGGAATTCCGCCGCCGCAGCGGTGTGTTGGTGGTCTTCTGTACGGCGGTAAGCGGGATTTACCGCCAATGTTGTAATGAGGGCCATAATTTTGGAAATTGTGAAACTTTACAAACTCCTGACAGATATCAGTATAATGATACTCGCACATCTCGTACCTTCCAGGACTCACCCGACAAAGAAAGTTAGCGGGCAGTACGGTCAGACCACTGAAACGAGTACATGAATCTGAAAAATGCTCTTCAGAGATTTTAACAAAAAAGAAAGACAAACCTCCACAACGAAAACACCAGGAAGAAACAGGTTGCAGCAATTTCAGCTAAACATGCCACACATATTGAGAACATTTCTGAAGAACAGGACGCGAGCAGAGACTCTGCTAGAGAGTGTGGCACAAGTCACAATAGTTCACCAGAGTCTTTGAGAGCAACTAATGACTTCCTTGAAGCTGAAAAAGCGGACAGGCGCTTCTCCCCACCCAACAGGGTTTACAAACTAAGAATTCAAATTGAGAGAGACATTAATCGCACCATTAATGTGATCTCTTGGGGAAGATTAACACTAAGTTATGACATACTATTGGCAGAAAGGGATTGGCTACCTGAGTTGGTCCATATCCTCTCACATGGGGAAAATGTAATTTTTCCTTCTTTCTCAGTCCTAGTTCCAGACACAGTAAAAAAAAAAAAGCCTAAACCGCAGACTGAGCTTTGGCGCAGACTCCAGCGCTGTACCACAACCATGTGGGGTGGGATAGGGATTCTCAAAATCATGTTATATTAATAAGGTCCACTCCACAAATACAACCTCAATATCCCATAAAACATGGTGCAACAGCACCAGCGAGAAAATCCTCTCACAACTGAGTACGAGGGAGTTATTGAACCCTGTGCATCTCCTATGAATAACCCTTTGTTTCCTGTAGCTAAGCTGGACCATTTGAATCGAATAGTCTTAGATTATGGACCCTTAATCAGTTATACATGCACATTTGACATACAAAATTCACAGAGTACAGCACTAACTAACAACATAGTGCTCACAAAATACAATACAACCTTGGATATTTCCAGTGTGTTTTTTTTTGCCAAAATCTTGCACCTGAAAGTCAGGATCTGAGCATATTCTCTGCATTGGGTTCCCAACAGAGATTTTGTTGTTTACCTCAAGGGTATAAGAACAGTCCAGGATTGTTCTCAGCCTGTGTGATATCAATATTGCATGATATTGAGCCTTAGGTGTTGTCAACACACATCTAGCCTGGGAGGATCACACTGTTTTGGGATTTGCCGCACAGGGCTACAAATTAAATTTCAAGAAAATAAAAATTGTTTTTCTGGGTGTCCTACTTTTAGGATATGAGTTATTTCCAAATGCCATCAAGAAACTGCAATCGTTGATTAGTTTCTTTAATTTTGTCAGACTTTACAATATGTTTTACTTATGCTCAATACGTAAAACCACTTTATGATTTCATTCATCCTGAGTTCTCAGGCAAACACTGAACATGACAACATACACAAATTATCAGAGCATTACAGATTAACATGCTTGAAGCAAAACATTTGCACACACAGGACAACAAAACAAATTTGGTAATCTGTCTAATTCTGGGTGCCATAAGGTTCACCAATTTCACATTCAATGAAGGTGAAAATGTACCAATAGCATACAAATCACACCTGTACTCTAGTGCCGAACAACATTTACATCAACAGAAAAAATACTGACTGCAGTCCAAATGGTTGTCACAAAGGAGAGACCACTAGCCCAAGGGAAACGTATTACTGTCATTACTCTGATACCAGCCCTTGAAGCTGCCACAAAAGCATGCATCCCAAACGCAAAAGTATTACATTTGTGTTGGATACAATGGTCTACCTCCCTGACTGCCACTAATGTCCATTATGTTTCCAATCCAAAATTACAGACCCAAGAATTTCTTCAGTATGAACTTGAATACTCCATGCCCACTAACATTTTGCCTCTTGGTCAATTCAGAATAATCATTTACACCAATTGTTCACCCCAATCAGCTGTAGGTACCAAACATCAATACTCCGCAGTTTGCAGAGCCATCTGTGGAGTGAGGAGGGATGGTCAATTCCACCCTCAACACACCTACATGCAGATCCTAGGGGACTCCACAGCACAACTTGTGGAGCTCATAGGTTTGATCTTGGCACAGGAACACATGGATCCTGAACTTTCAACATTGTTTGTGTGTATTTGGTATTATTGTGTCCAATCCATCAATGAATTTCTACACTACTGTTGCCCTAATGGGTTCAGAGACTCCAAGGGAAACACCATAAAACACAGATTTATGTGGAGGGAGGTGGCAGACCCAAAAGACAAGCTGCCATGGGCTCATGTAGAACATGTTGTAGGAAACTCTTTGGCTGATAAAGCTGCCAAATCTGCACCAGCTACGGCTTTTGTTTCTGTGATAACTTGTTTTCATACTTGGATAGCTGATGAAACATTGGCTGCTGTGAAAGCGTGAGCTGACTGCAACTCCTTACCAAAAGTTTATCCTGCAAAATATTCTTACCATTTAAGTGTCCAAAACACTGCCTTTGCAACAACACCAGCGGTGGGTGATTGTGTAATCCCCTACTAAGACCACAGATTAGATCTCATTAAAGCAGCACATGAAGGGGTTGCTTCTGTCCATGATGGTGTGGTGGCTACCATCTCACTTTTGCAGAAACATTATTGGTGGCCTGGTATATACAAACAGACCAAGCAGTATATCTTTAGTTGTTATATTTGCCAACACATTAAAGGGTCCACTGTAAAACGCCAACCACAGACACACCTCATAATTTCCAACAAATAATTGCAGTGTTATCTGGACCATTGCTGTCCCGTACAACCAGATGGTGCATACAAATACATTCTTGTTGCCGTTGATTCATGCTTCAGATTTCTATGGATGTGGCCACAATGATCGGATGATGCTCAAATGGTTATTAGAGATTTGCAGCATTCCACTCAGACTAGGACCCTGCCTTTCCTCCAGGGCATTCAGGGACACCATGGCAATGATGGGTATTAGGAGCATTATTCATTCTCCTTATCATTCCCAGAAAAATTTGATTGTGGAGTGGACAAACTGAGAATTAAAGCATTCCTTAACAGTTGGAATACTAGGTTCATGTTATAGTTTGCTCCATCACCTTTATGGAGTCCAGAGAACACTAAGTAATCTGCCTAGAAGGTCTTTGGGAGGATGCACAGCCTATGAAGTCCTGTAGGGGATATCCATGTACGTCCCTGATCTTGGTGGCCCTGCACGGTGGCAGCAGAAACACCATTTTACATAAATTAACATGTCACTGTTTTACAGGAAACACAACAAAGTTGTGATGAAAATTCATCAGCACGTGCCACCACCTTTGGAATGAGGGATTTTCCACTATTCATAGGCTGGATTCCTAAAGTTGGGGATCTTGTGTGCGAAAATATATCTGTGAAGAAGAAATGTGTCCCATCTTACAGAGCACCAGTTCAAGTCCAGGAACTACATGTTACCAGAACTGGTATTCTACCACTGCTGCCAGGTTCTAAAGACAAGCATTTTGTTTCAAATTACTATGTCAAATTGCATCATGTGGTTGATCCTACACAGTAGACCACAAGGATTCCTGGGTAGTTCCTGTACCCCATCACTACTCTCCAGGAATTATCTCTTAAAGCATTCAACAATGCTGAATTGATTTATCTGAGCGTGGGCAAGGCAGAGAATGAACCTTTCATGATTCCTTCACGACTTCATCAACAAGAGATGTCCAAAATATAAATGTGCAGCTCTCCAACGAAACACAAATGGATGGAATATGAACAATTTATGGATACATCTACCAATTTTCTTGCACCTGCACCAGCTTCAGATTTTTCACAGGCTGCTTCTGGTTACTTTGCTGACATTGACAACTTTTCTTTAAACTCTTCAGAATCAACTACAGTACCTGTATCAGCTCTTCAATTGACACAAACACAACTATTTAGTTTGTCCATGTTATTATCTGTGGATACTTCTGACACTGCTTGTCTTTCTTCTTTGGATTGGTTTTGTTATTGTCTTCTTTCGGCTGATACATGATTATTAACTTCCTCAACGTTCTGCTGTTGAACTGGTAGATGGAGTTTTAAAGTCTTCTTTATCCTTACATAAGGTCCGAAGAGACTTGTCCCTTGTGAAAACTTCAACTGTTCCTGATGGGATTGTTTGGGATAAAGTAACATTGATACTTCGTCCCTACAAAAATGAGTCAATTCCATATGTTTTCAAAGTATCAATGAATTATATTACTACACCAGGGGTTGTTTCTGATGACTAGGATATTTGAATATGAAGATGTGTACATGAACATCTCAAATTATGGGGAAATGTTCGGTTATCACCATTATGGGCACCATTTCTACACAGAGCTGGTATCCCAAGAGTAGTTATAATAATAAACAGTGGGAACATTTCCAGCTCCACCAGTGGGAGCTCCAAAACATATGTAGAAAAGTTTTCTTAGCTTACTGAGCATGATGTCAAAAATGCTGAGTCCTATTATTTCAAATTACCATCTTCAAAAGTTAGGAAAATAGTGCTAAACAACACAAAATTGATTAATTCAGATTTCTTTGTTTCTCAGTTGCCATTAGAAGACTATAAGTGTTGGCAGAATACAACTGATTTGAAGAGTGTGTGGGGAACAAAAGATTGGCAAATACAAGAACCAAAGCTTTATTTAGAGATTGCCTTATTTCATTGCAAACACTATTTTTGAATGAAACCAAACAACAAACAACAAACAAATTGCCTAGAGTTAGAACAAAGAAAGAAAGTAATGTGCCCAGTATTCCCTGTCTACCTACGTTTGGCAAATACTTTAAATGCTACAGAAGAAAAGCTCAATGGTTGGGTTCAGAACAGTACTTTTAATTCATCATTTTCAGGCCCCAACAAGTGATTATTGTGGCCAGTGGTCAAAAATGGTTTTCATGCACATTTTGTTAACTCTACATGGGATTTTAGAGCGAGCAGACCCAATCCTCATTACATCATCCCACAACACTCTGGTATCGTCACCACTTACAGCATGGGTAAACTTTGTAAACAATTATTAAAATCTTACACATTAACAACTGTAAAAGACCACCTTAGTCTTCTTTCTGAAGATGTAGATTTACAGGATTTCTTGTTAGGTCCCAGAAAGCTATGCTCAAAACATTTCCTATGTGCAATTTTTAATGAAATATGGAAGCTTTCACAGAAGGAAGCTGCTCACATTTAAGGCAAATAGATAAGAAGAATTTAGAGAAAGCTCTAGCCGTTGTCAATAATATGTATGAACACATTGTCCAACCGCATTTACACATAATACAACATTGTGTCTTCTGCCGTTGACATTATTCAAAATGACATGTCAATTTTACATCATGGACAGGGTCAACTTTGGTTCATTATGCAGCTGAGTTGGACGTTACAAGTTTTGAAAAATGGCCATGCTCCTTGGAAGCTTGTTAACTCCAAGGAGTAACTCACCGCATTTAACTTGACATGAAAACAACATAGAACGGCTAAGAAAGAAGCTAGTTACCTTATGCTTAACATTAAAAAGTTAGAAAAGTTTCCTTTTTGTGATTGAAATACTGCCATCAGTGTGGTTAATACTTGAAGTGATCAATCTGCCAATATCAACATTTCATTTCACTTTGTGTTTAAAACATTTTCCTGTAAGCAGATTTGAACAGTTAGGAGACAGTTACATCCATGAAGTGTGGGAGCTACCCTTTGATTACAGGTGTCTGAACAATGAGAATTAGGTCTTTTGTTAGCGGCATCGAATGTGAGACTTCTGTAAGCCATTCTGTGATTTGTAAACACATGGCCCTGCATGGTGCATGTCATGGCTCCATCGCAAATTCAGATGCTGTTTGAAGGGTATTCCTGCCCTTTTGTTTCACCCAGTGTTTCAGTTACTTTCGAATGGGAATTACTTAATGCCGAGTGATCAAGGTTGCTAAGGGGTGAGACCAGGTCTCGCTTACATGATTTTGGTCTCTCAAATTGTGACTTGTTGCGAGAATGTACTTTTTCCCCCATGCATGAGATAAAAGTAGCAGATATGTGGCCTCACATTGCAACTTATAATATAAATTATGACACGTTGGGCAGACTGACAGCTATTTTGTTTCAGAAACACATCAACCTCACATCTGTCCATGAAACCTATGACCTGCAATATACCAATTTCCCAAAACATTTTGGTGAATTGGTAAGTCGCATCTTTAATGTGTCTAACACCACTGGGATTGTACGCTTTTTTAAGGTTGAAGGTTCTGACTTTGTCAGCACTTTCCAGACTGTGTTCGGAGTAATACCTTCTTCCATCCACTCACTTTTTAAAATGTTTTTGCAGTCTTCCCAATAACATTGGAATTATTTGGCAGTATTTTTCTGTTGCCGGTTTTGTTTCACAAAGACTGCCCCATCTTAACAAAGAGAAATGATGGAGCTCTCTCTAGCCCAACTGTGTCATGAACGCATGATGCAGTATCTCAGAGCATCACTGATGGGAGATCTAGATAAGAATTGGTCACTGCCATTTCGACCAGTTCTCAATTATGTCAGCTTGTCTTTCGCTGTTTATGGTGCCCCTTCGAATACGCACTGGAAGTGTGTCTTGCTTTGCAAAATGTTCCTCCTATGGATGTACACTGTTGATGTTCTCGATGAGGGTTCATTGCTGGACTTTTCCAATGAGATTACGGTTGTTGCAGGATGCCTTCAATGAGCTGCCCATCATGGGTTTAGGGGCTCCTGGTGCTTCAACATCTGAATGGAATGGAAACTGCCCCCTTGGCCACAACTGTGGCTGAGACGACTGACCATGTGTGCTCCTTCTACGTTTTGACTGCCTAAGAAGGGTAGAGGGCATTCCAGCCATGACTAATTGTGAACATATCCCATTTTTGTTAACAGCCACGAGGACTGCTAGCAGACTACCGGCAGATTCTTGCCCACCTTTCAGGTATGGGGTCGATGCTCCTTCCATAGACTGGGACAGGCAGAAGAGCTATGCTGTCAGGTTTAGAAATTAGGGGAATCACTAGATCGTATGCTAAGGTGAGGATGGTGGCACTGTTTATATTTTTTACTCTAATGGTCACAATCATCACTGTGTTATGTTTCATCTACCTCATAATCACAGCTCATGTTTTTATGATCAGATACAATTAGTTCAATAAATATATTGAAACTCATCCTGAATCTCATTGTCTGCCTTAGCATGTGTGAGGCTTTGTGTAACTGAGAGAAAGTTGTAAGATCTGTTCCACCATAACTTCCCTGAGAAGTCATTTTCCTAGGCTGCCAAAAATCACCATTACTTTCTAGGTTAGGGTGAGGTGCTGCTAGCTAGCCAACAAAGTCAGGGTGACAGTTTCCAGTTGGTTTAAGACTGACTCAGTCACCCACACGTGGTGGTGCTGCTGCCCCCAACTAAGCAGTCTTATCTCCAAGGTAAGAGTCCTACAACACTTACACCAACAAGAAAATTCACATCCGTTTCATACAAGTGAGGCTTAAATAGAAAACATATGCATACATGGAAGTATCAATTATATTCAGCTCCAGTGGGCCATTACAGATTAACTATGTTAGACCAAATATTATAACTGTGGTTCATCACTCACAATGTATGCTGTTGTTGCTCTTTAAATCAACAAAGACTGGAGAGGATTGGCAAAATGTCTAATCTGAAACAGATGCTATCATATTTTAGGAGACATAGGGCCTAATTCAGACTTTGGCGGGCGGCCGAGGCCGCCCGCCAAAGTCCCGCCGACAAATGACCGCACCGCGTTCAAAAGACCGCAGCGGCCATTCTTACATTTCCGCTGGGCCGGCGGGCGCTCTCCAAAAAAGCACCCGCCGGCCCAGCGGAAATGCCCCTGCAACGAGGATGCCGGCTCCGAATGGAGCCGGCGGAGTTGCAGGGGTGCGACGGGTGCAGTGGCACCCGTCGCGATTTTCACTGTCTGCTCAGCAGACAGTGAAAATCATGGTGGGGCCCTGTTAGGGGGCCCCTGCACTGCCCAGGGGCCCCACGACACCCATTACCGCCAGCCTTCACCGCCAGGAACAGGCTGGCGGTAAGGGGGTCGGAATCCCCATGGCGGCGCTGCAAGCAGCGCCGCCATGGAGGATTCCCTGGGCCAGGGGAAAACCGGCGGGAAACCGCCGGTTCCCCTTTTCTGACCGCGGCGTTACCGCCATGGTCAGAATGGCCCAGGAAGCACCGCCAGCCTGTTGGCGGTGCTTCCTCTGCCCTCTGCCCTGGCGGTGTTACACCGCCAGGGTTAGAATGAGGGCCATAATATTGAGCACCTTTGCTTCAATTTGGATATATGACTTTTTCTCGACAGAACTACATTAAAGTAAGAGAAAGTATGTTGAGTGACTCCATGTGGATTAGGACTATAAAGTGGTCATGGTTCCAATTATTAGTAATGATAGATTTAGTTACTAACTTGTCCCAACGCTAAGGGCCTGATTATGAGCATAGGTGCTATTTATTGCACCTAATAAATAATGATACCATGTGAGATGTATTCACTAGCTGAGATAAATAGCACCTATTGCATCTTTCTGGGGAATAACATGTTTTTTTTTTATGTCTGATGCAGCAAAATCTGCATAATGCTGTAAATACTGTATATTATATTTTTCCCCTGTTAAATTTGGACAGGTTTGACCTGCCTAATTTTAACAGAGGTTGAGGTATTCAACTCATTCAATACTGATCAGATTTGGTAAATAACACTCAACTCATAATTCCAACCCCTGTACAAACAGGGGTTTACGCATGGGTTGTAAAATAATTACACACTCATAATCAGACCCTTAGCTTTTTCCACTTACAAAATGTTTACACATGGACATCATTTAAGGATTGCTAGGGGTCACATATATGACCACTGAAATGCCATGTGAACCCAGGCTTCACAAACTGCCTATTTTGTATTACACTATGTAGCAAATTGTGTTATCAATTGCAAAGTAAATAAGTCATTCACAAGTAATAAGGACACAACTTTCTTTTTACTGGGAACCAAATACCCACATTGCAGCATTTGACTCTCTCAGGGTAGAGGAGCAGAACAGTCCAATGTCTATGAAGACGAGGTGGTGTGGGCTAGTAATCCAAGCTCGCTAATACACAACAACAACACCTAAAAATCATTGAGCAGCCAGTACTTTCTCTTTGGAAAGGAGAAGTAGGGAGATGGGTGGGGAATAGTAAGGATAAGGTTTTGGTTTCCTTTTTTATAACCTAAACCTTTGGGATATTGCCCCCACTGAATAATGTGTGTTTTATCATATTAAAACACTGAAATAATAAAACTGATTTGAACCATGAAATAGAAAAGCACTTTTATATAACACAAACTACTAAATACTACGCATTAAATTACAAATATGTACAATCAGGTAGATGGGAATAACTTGGGTGACACACTCATAAAATCCTACATACACCCCTAGTGGGTCAACCCTATAACCACAAAAACCCTCACCAGTACTAGATGTAACATCACAATATAATGAGGTATCAGTCAGGCAGGTCTACTGGCTTTCTCAGGGTTCACCACAGTTGTTAAAGCAAGAACATGTTATATTTCACCATTGTAACCCCATGAAACTCTGTGGGAACAGCACCAATATATTTTATTTGTCATAAAACACCATTGAAGTGCATGGGGATAGCACCAACAATCAATTTTGTATAAAACAAACCATTAACTTCAATAACATGGGTCCCAAAGTCTTATTTCTACTTTTAACTTGCAGCATCTACAGTCCTAGGACCAACAGACAGAGATCCTTGCACTCCTGAGCTGCACTACAAAGCCCCGTACAAAGGCTCAAGGTGTATGTGAAAATAGACAAAACCTCTCCCAGAGGCATACATGTTACCACAGGAGGCTTAGGTGTACATTTGTGGGTCATGTTGTGGGGTGCCGTACTCCCTGCAGCCCCCAAATACACCTAAAAAGAGTTTGTGGTTTCTTCTTTTTGTTCCATAGAGATGAGGTCTCCCGGAGAGTAGCAATAGGGTTAAGGCCTGGTGGATAGGGTCCCTGTAGCCAAGGAAGCTCATGAAAGGGGCCCCACACATGCTGCCACCCCATTAAGAGTGAATTCAAAAGGATACAGTGACCCCTGGAGGATTGTCCGTCTCTGGCGAGATTGAAAACATACAGGGAAGCACCATGAGCTCTGTTCACTGCCTAGTCCCCCTAGGTGACCAGACTTACCACTGTGCTTTTTCTGGCCTCCATATGGCTGACCTGAATGCTCCTGGCCTCATTTGGCTTCTGCTTGTGAAACCCAGCCAGCAGGAGCATTTTCCTGAAGCCTTCAGACCTTTTAATGTGATTTTCATCCAAGGCTTGTAATGCCTTCTCCTCTTCCACTCACTGACCCTCTATACCCAGCATGTGGAAAACCTATCTTGCCACATCCCAGGTCTCACAGCCTAAGGTTGCTTGAAGTTTTGCTGGGAAGGGTTAAGGTAGCTGTGGCAGCTAAGGGTTGATGATTCCTGGGAAGGTCATTCCATTCACCAAGTGAAGTCACCATCTTAAAATGTCCCAACATGCTATGCAGGAGGGTTGGGGCATGGGCCTCCCTCCTTTGTTTCTGTGTGCTTGATATTCCCCAGCCCAGGTATAATGTGAGGAGTTAATTAGCACATGCAAATTTCTTCCCAAACCTTTTCTTTCCCATGAATACTGTAAAGGTCTGTTAAAGGCTCTATTGAGTGGGTGTGGCTTTGATCCCTCTGCTGTCCAGCAGAGTATTTAACTTATGGTGGGGGGGCAGGCCTGGAATTTGATTATGGCTGGGACATGGCATATGACAATTCTTAAAGTGCTATAAGGAGTGTGGATATGATGACAGTGACTGTGGATCTACACCAGGGACTTATGGTTACCCTAACATCGATCCCTCACTGGACCCCTTGTTGTGTAAATTACAGTTTTGGCATAACTCTACAAAGTATACTTTCACCTCCCCATGGAATGATTCCTGGTGGCCTTCCGAGCTAGGACCAGCACCCACTCCAACAGACTACACACGCAATCATGGCATCATCTTGAAAAGCAAGCTCTCCATGGAAAACCTGATCAATGCAGTCTCTTTCACATGCTTCCTCTCTCTTCACATGCTCTGTAAAATCTTCAAATGAGTCACCGTCAACACCGGATGAACTGTCACTCTAGCCCTATTCACCACGCACCTTCTGAAGAGACTGCAGACCATACAGAATTCTAGCTCCCCATTCGGAAAAGATGTGAATTCAAGATGCTGACCCCACCTACAAGGCCTTTCACAACCAAGGAGCAGCATACATCAACCGCCGCCTGAACTTCCACCAATTCTCCAGACACCTGCACTCCACTTACCTCTAGCTCACACACACACCCACATCAGCTGAAGCAACAGTGAGGGCTCTCTTTCTCCTACCTTTCTGCAAAGTCCTTGAACAACTTCCCCCTCTCTTCTGTAAATCAGGAAAGGACTCAAGACCTAGCTGTTCAACAGAACCCCTTAGCAGCTTCGTTCTCAGTGCCTGGATACCCTCGCAGGTGATTAATCTTGCTTTATAAATCCTGTTTGATTGATTGGTTGACCTACGGGTGACATGGGTGAACTTGTTTTAATGCACCAGCGATAATTGTGAAAGACAAGTTATTGTGGTCCCTTAAAACACTATTCAATATGTAATTGAAATAGAAGTATTGCTTTTTGGGTTACTCACAATCCCCTAAAGTGAAAAGAAGGGCCGTGGTAACAGTAACAAACTTTAATTTGTTATTCAGAGTTGCACACACACTGTACCAAGACGAATGAACACTTTTGAATAAAAATATTATTAGTACCGGAATAATATGTTTCTCAGTACAGCTAAAGCAACTACCCAGAATATTATACAAACAGCAAGAAGACATGTTATAAATAACAAGAATAAAATTAACATTTCTATCATGTTTTAAAATGTCATTGAAAACCTACCTTCATAATGCCTATTTCTATGTGCTGCAATAAGGAGAAGAGACCTTAATGCATACTTTGTTGACAACAACGGCTGTCTTTGTTAGCAGAGGTGTGAAGACAATGTTCCTCATGAAGGGCAAGCACACGCTGCAGTAGCAGTCAGTTCGTCTTTCTCTAGGAGTCAGCTTTATCAGCTTTAGGCTTCAAGCCAAATGTAGCATCTGCGAATCTCAGCGATAACCTGGGCAAAGGACCTCTCCTCACAAAGTGGTAGTCCTTATGTGCTAAATCTTATCGGAAATTAAATATTATGACATCCTTTATGTGCAGCAAGATGTGCGTCCTAGACATTTCCTTATGAACACATAAGTTAAAAGGATGTCAATTCAGACTATGGCCCTCATTACAACCCTGGTGGTGAATGCCGCTTACCGCCATGCATAAAACTGCCAACATACCGCTGCGGCAGCGGAATTCTGGTACAGGTATTACGACCCACAGCTCGGAATCCGCCATAATACAGACACCCACACAAGTCCGCCACAACAAAGGTCAGTGATAAACTGGCGATAACAAAACCGACACCGTCACGCCAACAGGAATACGCCCACACTATCACAACCCACGAATCAACGTGGCAGTCTTTAAACCGCGGTAAACCATTGGCGGAACACACCACTGCACTCAAAATACACACACATTTACAAAACACAATCACATTGGACAAATCAAAATACACACACCTGATACACATACACACACCACACCCACACACCCAATCCAATATAAAGCACACACCCACATCACCCACAAACCCTTACTACCAGAAATTTGAAACCACGCCATCAAGAGACACTACCTTAAACAACACCAGCATCCACAGACACACAACACCACCACTTACACAACATCCACGCCCCTTAAACAACACACACCAACACATTCCCTCACACATCACAACAAACACCACCTCACACATCACCCACACCACATCATGGCACCCCAACGACACCCCAGGTTCTCTGAGGAGGAGTTCAGGGTCATGGTGGAGGAAATCGTCTGGATAGAGCCACAGCTATTCGGATCACAGGTGCAGCACACCTCCATTGCAAGGAAGATGGAGCTATGGCGCAGAATTGTCGACAGGGTCAACGCAGTGGAACAGCATCCAAGAATACGGGGTGACATCAGAAAGAGGTGGAACGACCTACGGGGAAAGGTGCGTTCCGTGTTCTCAAGACATCAGATTGCTGTACAGTGGACTGGCAGTGGACCCCCACCTCCTCCCCCACAACTAACAACATGGGAGGAGCAGGTCTTTGCAATACTGCATCCTGAGGGCCTCGCAGGAGTAGCAGGAGGACTGGACTCTGGTAAGTCAAAGCTTTACTACCCTATCCCCCAACCTACCTGCATGCCATAACATACCCACACCCTCACCCCCATCACTCCAACACCTCACATATGCCCCACATCACAACCCACCCATCCCAATACCAAGCCCTGCATGCAACACCAAAGCATGGACACCCATCACCAAAGCATGTCCACTACAGATACCCACACATACCCCAAGCCAAATACCACACAAGGACCAAGCCAAGAATGCAAGCACTGGAGTACAGGGTCACTCGCCCATTGCACACAATGGCACACACAGATGCAATAATCATGCCGTTACACCCCTGCAGGACCCCTACCCAACGTCACCGGACAGGAGGTACCAGACATATGCAGTACCCCCACAGAAGAGATCCACAGTGATGACAGCAGCTCTGCACAACTGGATCAAGATGACCAGCCCAGCCCATCAGGGACCTCTGGATAGTCGGTTCCCCTGACACTGGCACAAGCCACCACAGAGACTCCCCCTTAAGGAAACACCACCACAGCACCCACCCAGCGGGCCCATACCTCTGTCCCCAGGACACATCAATCAGCAATGTGTCCAACACTACAGGGAACCCAGGCAACCCCACTAACACAGGACGATCAGGGACCTGGGGGCAATGGCAGTGGGCACACGGTTCAGGGGACACAGGCTGAGGAAAACAGGGAGGCTGGGAGGACTGCTGTGCGACAGGGGGAGGACAGGCCCAGGGAACTCACTCTCCATGAGGCACTCTCCAACATCATGGGAGCTTACCATCATTCCCAGAAGACAATGGCAACGGTACTGGCCAAGTTTCAGGAGACCCAGCGGCTGCAGGAGGAACACTACCTTGGGATCAGGGAGGACCTGAAGTCTATTAACAACACCCTGGTCACCATTGCAGGGGTGCTGCAAGACCTTGTCAACACCAGGAGGGACACAGTGGCATAACAAGGGGCCCCTGACACTAGCCTGGATGATGAACAGCCCTCCACCTACGCCGGCGCTAGTGGACAGGAGGCACCGCCACAGGAACATGACACCAGCACCCCACCCCCTGCAGATAGAGAATCACCCCGCAAACGGTCCCTGAGATCCAGGAACAAGACAGAGAACATTGCCTAGACCCCCGCCAGGAAATGAGACCCCCCTGAATGTCACCTTTCTGTCCCACTTTGTCACCCTGTCCATCCTTCAACTGCCATTTCTCCACTTCCTATGCCCCTTTGGACAATGCACCTGTGAAACCAATAGACTGGACTCCGCCATGGACATTTCTCCACCATCCTCCCAGCCCATTTTACAACCCCCTCCACTTACTTGCACAGAAATAAACACAAACACTTCAATCACAAAACAATCTAGAGTCATCTCTGTGCTTTCACAAATATGTAATTGCAAAAACCATGGAATATAGCAATGTCAATTTACTTGTGCACATACCGATGTAACAAAGCTGTAGGCCTGGAGGAAATATAGCAGAGGGCACAAAGTGGGACCCACATCTGTGAGATGGAAAGCCAAAGTGACAAGTCAGGGTCCATACACTGAGTGAAAATGACAGACTGATGCTAGATCCAATATAGTATGAGATATGGGAGGCAGTGACATCTTTTTTCCTGTGTCTCACTGGAAGTATTGCATGATTATGTTGTTTCTGTTGTCGTTATCCTCCTCCTCTGCCTCCTCTTCTTCACTGTCCACAGGCTCCACAGCTGCCACAAGACCACCAGCTGGACAATCCTCCTGCAGAAAAGGCACCTGGCGTCGCAAAGCCAGGTTGTGCAGTATACAGCAGGCCACGATGATCTGGCACACCTCCTTTGGTGAGTAGAATAGGGATCCACCTGTCATATGGAGGCACTGGAATCTGGCCTTCAGGAGGCCAAAGGTTCGTTCAATAACCCTCCTAGTTCGCCCATGTGCCTCATTGTAGCGTTCCTCTGCCCTTGTCCTGGGATTCCTCACTGGGGTCAGTAGCCATGACAGGTTGGGGTAACCAGAGTCACCTGCAAATATCGAGGGACAACTGTTAGACACACACTAACCCTTAGGGACAAGCACATACCCAGACACCTATTCACACTGTATAGGGTACTTGGCCTCACCTATTAGCCACACATGGTGCCTCTGGAGTTGCCCCATCACATAAGGGATGCTGCTATTCCTCAAAATGTAAGCCTCGTGCACAGAGCCAGGAAACATGGCATTGACATGGGAGATGTACTGGTCTGCCAAACACACCATCTGCACATTCATCAAATGGTAGCTCTTCCAGTTTCTGTACACCGGTTCACTCCTGCGGGGGGTACCAATGCCACATGTGTCCAATCAATGGCACCAATGATGTTGGGGATATGTCCCAGGGCATAGAAGTCACCTTTTGCTTTGGGCAAATCCTCCACCTGAAGGAACACAATGTAGCTGCGCATGTGTTTCAGCAGTTAGAGAACATTGGCTGGGACATCCCTAATGCCATGGCCACTGTTGTTTGAAAGGAATCACTTGCCAGGAAATGGAGTACTGACAGAGGGGGTGTCCCTGTGGGATGGCGGATAGCTGACATCAGGTCTGGATCCAACTGGGCACACAGTTCCTAGATTGTTGCACGATCAAGTCTGTTTGTGACTATGATGTGTCTCTCTTCCATTGTCGACAGGTCCACCAGCGGTCTGTACACCAGAGGATGCCGCCATCTCATCACCTGCCCCAGCAGACGTGCCCTATGGAGGTGAACAGCGAGCAGACAGTCAGCCAACACTGAGGTATCACAAAATGTCATTTGCACACATTTATTAATCCGCAATGTGCCTGTAACTGTGTGCATTCCAGGCCTACATTGGTGTGACGCAGTCATAATTAATGCCATGTGGCCTCCTGAAATGGCGGCTGCCTGACCTGTAAAGTGGGACAAGGGCATATGAGGTAACTGCACAGGCGTTCTACACCGTCGCGGTGGGCCTTCGAAGACCGCGGAGCAATTCAGCATTGGTTAACATTGGGCCCTATGGGTCCGTGGAGCCAATGACAATGTACGCCGGCGGTGACGGTACGTACCGCCGTGGATGTGACCGCCATTTTCTCTCTGTTCACTCACTTGATACCTGACCTTCAACAGGAGAGGACCTACACTGCAAGTGCTGCTGTGACCTGGTTCTGGAAGCGATGATGGCTACAGTGTCTGGGGAAAGGGCCCCTGCCTTCACTTCGGAGGAGTTGGAGAAACTAGTGGATGGGGTCCTCCCCCAGTACACACAACTGTACGGTCCTACAGACAAACAGGGGAGTACACTGTGAGCATGCTGCATGGGCAATGCCTGTTTGGAGTGGTGTGGATGGAAGATACATGGGGGGGCTGAGGCCTGCATGTGCGGACGGTGAGTGTATGTGCGTCAGGGCAAGGGTGGGAACGGGGGCAAATGAGTATGATGGTCCGGACGGGTAAAGGATTTCCTTTCCCCCTGTACTATTCCTCTAGGTCAGCGCCCACCAGAAGAAGGCTATTTGGCGTGCCATCGCCAAGGACGTCCGGACCCTTGGGGTCCACCACAGATGGAGCACCCACTGCCGTAAAAGATGGGAGGACCTGCACCACTGGAGCAAGAAGACGGCGGAGGCCCAGCTGGGGATGGCCTCCCAATGTGGGAGGGGTGCCCGCCTCACCATGACCCCCCTGATGTTCCGGATTCTGATGGTGGTGTATCTGGAGTTGGATGGGTGCTTGAGGGCATCACAGCAGCAACAAGGGGGTGAGTACACTCTCATTCAGCTGACTCTGCGCGCATTATGAGGTGTCTGGGTGGGGGAGGTGAGCAGTGGGTTCCCCTAGGCCAGGGTGATCTCTGTAGGCAAGGTCCCTTGTGAGGCAGGCTATGTGACACCCCAACCCCACTAGTGGTTAGAGCCATCTGCACCTAATCAGGCTCCTGTGACTTCCAGGTGTGCAGCAATTGGGCTTAGGCCTTGTACCCCATGGGCATGTGATTAATCTAGGAACTATAAGTGCATGGCGTAGTGCAGAGGACTGCTCTGTCTGTTGTGTCTGCCAACGGTAGTGGTGTTGCATGCACTGAACATGTCTTTCTCCTGTCTCCCCCCCTTTTTGTGGTCTCCCTGTTCTTGTGTGCAATAGCATCATCAGGCAGAGGAGCATTGGCACCGGAGCAGGAGGGAGCTGCATCCCACTTGGCCCTGGAGGATGGAGCAACGGAGTCCGAAGCCACCAGTGGGACAGAGAGCGAGGGGAGCTCCATGGCGGGGACAGGAGCAGAGACCAGCGACAGCGACTCCTCCTCTGATGGGAGCTCCCTTGTGGTGGCAGGCCCATCTGTGCCCACCACATCAACAGGTACAGCCGCCACCCCCCCTACCAGCACCGCCCTCCCAGCAGCCCCTTAGCGTGTGCCCCGTGCCCGCTCACCCAGGAGGGTGGGCATCTCCTTCACCACAGGCACCTAAGGCCCTGCCCCAGTCAGCCCTGCTGCCCTCAGTGAGGAGGCTATTGACCTCCTGAGATCCCTCACTGTTGGGCAGTCTACCATTCTGAATGGCATCCAGGGTGTTGAGAGGCATGTGCAACAAACAAATGCATACCTGGAGGGCATTCATTCTGGGCAGGCAGCCCAACAGAGAGCATTTCATGCTCTGGCCTCAGCACTGATGGCAGCCATTGTCCCTGTGTCCAGCCTCCCCCCTCCAGCCTCCTCCACCAAGACCCAATCCCCTGTACCTCAGCCTATCCCAAGCACATCATCAGACCAGCATGCACACACATCAACACACAAGAGTGCACATGGCAAACATAAGCACCACACATCCTACAGACACTCACACAAGCATCATACCAATGCACACACAACAACATCCACTTCCTCCACTGTGTCCCCCTCCTCCACATCTCCCTTCTCCCTCCCAGTGTTGTCTCCACTCACACCTGCATGCACTACATCCTCAGCCACTACCTCCATCACAGCACGCCCATCACCACACACCGCTCACGTGCAATCACCACCCCCACTACCATTCACACATTCCCAGTGTCCTCTCCCAGTGTGTCAGTGAGCCCTCCTCCCAAAGTACAGAAATGCAGGCACACACCCACCCAACAGCCATCCACCTCACAATAGCCTCCAGCCCATGCACCCTCACCCAAATTCAGCAGACGTACACCTCCTACAACCACTACCTCTTCCTCCACTCCCAAACCCCCTCCATCTACCCGTCCCAGTGTGTCTAAAAAACTTTTCCGGGCAAACCTTGACCTCCCACCCCCCGTCCTTCCCCTACAGCCAGGCTTTCCAGGTCCCAGCCCAGCACCTCAGACACCACATCCCCAGGCACAGTGGTGCCAGAAACTGCGGGGTCATGGAGTGCGCCAATCATCAGGGCAGCAAGTGTGCCACGGAGCGAGGGCAAGGACATTCCGCCACCTGCCAAGGTGAAAAAGGTGCCCACATCCCGGAAGGAGAAGCTGAAAAGATCTGCCACCCAGGGGTAAGCGAAAACAAAAGGGTATAGTGGTAAGACAACTGCGCCACCATCAAAGGTGGGGAAGGGCAAAAAACTGGAGGGCAGGTCAGGAGAGGGCATGGTGGCACCTACTGAGGGACCAGTGTCACGCCTTCTGTCCACGTCCACGCCAACCTGTATGGCGGTGAACACCGCCACCTGCACCACCACCTGCACTATCTCCGGCACGTCTACAGCCGCTGTGACAGTCCCTAGCATCTTCCCCGAGGGCAGCCATCTGAGGCTGCAGGAGACATCCTGCTTTCTCACTCAGCAGGTGCTGACACAGGCTCTCCCGTGACAGACCCCACCACCAGCACCGCCACCACGGACCCCGCAGCCAGCACCGCCGCCACAGACCCCGCCGACAGCACCACCGCCACAGACCCCACAGCCAGCACTGCCGCCACAGACCCCGCAGCCAGCATGGCCACGACTGACACCGCTGCAAGCACCGCCAGCTGCCGCGTGACGTCCTCAGACAGTGGCACCACCGCAGACATGCCTACCATCCCCAGTGGTCAGTTGTTCGGGGCTGGTGGTGAGTTCCAGGACCCTAGGCAGCTTCCATGAAGCATCACTGTCATCACACATGTCACCTGCATACAGAATGTGAAGCCGCAGCAGTGTGGGGTATGTCTCTGCCTCCATGGCGTATCATGCTACCTGTACCTCAGCAATCTCGTGGCACACACACCCAGGCGAGTGTATTGTACCAGCCACACTGCACGTGGAGCACTCTGGGCACAAAGCCCCCTCCAGAACCAGTGGAGAACTGTATCCACTTCCTCAGTCCTTGGCAGGATGAAGCACTCTGGGCACAAAGCCCCCTCCAGAACCAGTGGAGAACTGAATCCACTTCCTCAGTCCTTGGCAGGATGAAGCACTCTGGGCACAAAGCCCCCTCCAGAACCAGTGGAGAACTGCATCCACTTCCTCAGTCCTTGGCAGGATGAAGCACTCTGGGCACAAAGCCCCCTCCAGAACCAGTGGAGAACTGCATCCACTACCTCAGTCCTTGGCAGGATGAAGGAACTGCATCCACTTCCTCAATCCTTGGCAGGATGAAGCACTCTGGGCACAAAGCCCGCTCCAGAACCAGTGGAGACTGACATCCACTTGAGAGACTGTGGCTTTGCACTCCCCAGGATAAAGCAGTGGGCAAACCACCCACTGGAGAGACTTGTGAGACTGTGGCTTTGCACTCCCCAGGATAAAGCGGTGGGCAAACCATCCACTGGAAAGACTTGTGAGACTGTGGCTTTCCACTCCCCAGGATAAAGCAGTGGGCAAACCACCCACTGGAGAGACTTGTGAGACTGTGGCTTTGCACTCCCCAGGATAAAGCAGTGGGCAAACCACTCACTGGAAAGACTTGTGAGACTGTGGCTTTGCACTCCCCAGGATACATCAATGGGCATGGAGCCCCCTCGTGCAGCAGTGGTGTTGTGCGTTCATCTGGCTGAGGTTCCCCCCTCCCGTGAGGTCTGATGCCCTTCAGTGTTCTCTCCGTTTGGAGTCAGGTGTCTAGTGTGGGCTTGGCCCATGCATTTTGGGGCCAGTGGTCCACAAACAATGACTGGTGCACTATCCGGACTTGTGTAATTGGTGTACATAATTGCGTTTACTGGATTTTGCACTTTGATAATGAGATTCCACATGATTACATTTGTTCAAATCAATTCCTTTTGTCCTTGCGTTCTTCCGGGGGGGGGGTGTATATGTAATGTTGCTGCATGTATTTGTGTGTATGTTGTTGTGGGTGAGGGTGGGGGTGGGGGTGTTGCGTTTGCGTGTGTGTGTCACTCTCTTTTCCCTCCCCTCTCCCCTGTGTTGTAGGTGCAGAACTCACTGTGGTCGTCACCACTGTCGTTGGAGCTCCTGATAGAAGAGAAGGAAGACTATCATCAGCAGTATCTGCAATTCGGGCTCCATGGCGTCCTGGTTCCTCGTGGCGTGTGGAGAGGTTAGTGTTTTCCCTTCTGTGTACTGTTTCCGCTGTGTTTTTGTTTGCATTGGTTCCGCCCCGGAAAATGTGGCGGATAGACCTCTTGTGATATGGTGGGCGGTACATTGTCTTCCGCCTGTCTGTTGGCGGTGTCCGCTGCGCTGTTTGTTTGTACCGCCGTGGTGGACGGAGTGTTAAAGTGGCTGTGTATGTTGGCGGTTTCCGCCACGGTCGTAATCCCATTTTGTTCTCCGCCGGCCTGTTTGGGGTATTACCGCTGATTTATCACCGACCGCCAGGGTTGTAATGAGGGCATATATATTTTTAGTAATGGGTCTGTATGTGTTCTTATATAACCTTTACATGGTGAAAAGTAAACATTTCACTCAGACGAATGTCACATTGAGTGTTGTATCTTTGTCATAAATCAAACTGCTTGACGCTTTCACAGTTCTTTGAAAGATAAGATCAGGTGACATCTGCATCTAATGGTAGACCTGACAATGATTCTCAATAAACTAGGAAAGATAGCGGCTTCCATTTTTGGGAGTGGGAAGATGCAGACCTTAGCATAGATGGAGTCAAGGCCCACGTAAGATGGAGCTGGACATTTTAGGTTTTACATCACCTGTAGACCCAAATGAAGTAAAATTGTATTCTGGTGTAGATTTCGCCTACAATGTGTAATTCACAGACTTTCTGTAAGCATTACAGAGCTACACTATGAATGCCCACCCACGTCAAAAGGCCTATCCTAGGTCAGCACCAATCTTTGAAGAAGCCTCTCTGTGACAGGCTACCTGTATGCAGACAGCAGTCTCACACACACAGCCTGCACGTTTGCACATGTGTTTGCTCATGTTCATGTGTAAGCAGCCCAGAGACTCTTACTTTAGCTGTGCAGTGGTGGCCTGATCTTAAGAAGCAGTTCCTGGCAACTTCACACTCAGTCCATTTCCATAAAATTTTCAGTGAATAAGACTCACTCACAGTAAAAATCTAAAATCAGAGAATTCCAAAGCAAAACATCAAGGGGAAATAAATGGGCATAACCCATTAGCTACAGGCTAATAGTGGATAATAATATATCAGTCACTATTAGCTTTATGAAATGGGGCATGAGGAGCTGGAATGGCACTTTTCCCGCCAGCTGAGATAAGTAATAAAATGCTTGCTGCATGCTTGAGGGCAAGTGTGCTTGTAGGAGAGAAGGTGTGTTTTGTGTAAGTGTGTGTCTGGGCATGAGCATGTGTGTGTGTTTGTGTGTGTGTGTGTGTGTGTGTGTGTGTGAAAGTGAGTCATGGGTAGTCCATGGAAATAAGTGTGATTAAATGTCAGTAGGTGTCTGTGTCCGAGTGAGTAACAGTGAGTGAGAGTAAGAATGACTGCAATTGACTCATAATTAATTGGTAAGAATGAGTGTGGGGAATGTTAAAGGATGTGAGAGAATAAGTGATACTGAGTGAGTGCAATGGAGTGAGAATGAGTGAGTCAGAATTAGTGTGAAAACATGAGAAAGAGTGTGTATGGCTGATCAGGGTGAGTGAGACAGTATGAATGAATCGGAGTAAGAATGAGTAAGTGAGAATGAGGAGAGACTAAAAAGGACTTAGTAAGAGTGAGTAAGTGTGAGTGAGTAACATTGCTTAAATACTGGAGGTAATTCTTGCCACATGGCCCGGGTCATCCATGGAAAATGCTGCCACAGGCATACTGGAAGAAATTCTAGGCACAGTAGGCAACCATGGTAAAACACTGGCACTGGCATATTAGAAGTAATTCTCAGCATATGGGGCAACTGTGGCAAAATGCTGGCACTAGGAGGATAGTTGTGGCATATATTATGGGGTCATCAGTAATCAGTTGGAAAATGTTGGCTCTAACAGATTATAGGTATATTTAGACAAAAGGTCACTCATATATATAAATGGCATTAATAGCACAATTCTAGGACTTGCATATTGCATCTTCTGCATAAGAAGGCACCTACGGCATATGGGGGCACTAATGAAGAAATGCTGGCCTACACATAGTGAAGGAACGTTTTGGTATATAGGGGCACCAATAGCACATTTTGAAAAAAAGGTTAACTCCTGGGAAGTATCAGGTTTGATTGGCTTGGCACACCATAAATGGAAACTTCTGTATTTTCCAAGCTCGCTATCACACCCCTGTCTTTCTATCAAATTTATGTGAACATTTTGCATTAAAATGCACTATTTGACCCTATTTTCTTCAAAGTTTTCTGAGAAGGAAAACAACCTTGAACCCCTCTTCCTTCCAGAAGAGGTCTGTCTCAGGCACTTCACTCACTATAATTTAGGGCAAGTATTGTAATGCGCCCCACCACTAATGTAGATGTAGCTCAAATATGCATTTGTGTTATATTCTATTACGTTATATTATTCACACAGTGACTTTGGAACTTCAACAATGTCATTTTCATGCAGTTATAAAGGAATTTCAGCAATGTCAATTATTGTGATGTTATCCAGATAAATATCAAGTGATGTCAAATCCTGGAGTGATTCGGTTCAAAGGTCATACAATGTCCATTCTTTGATGCCAGTAAGACCAGAGGGTGTGTGATGTCATTCACTTCTGCTATCCTTTGCATTTTGGTCAATCAACATCTATGTGTTATGGCTATAGAACTACTGACTCATAGAAGGCATCTATTTTGCGAATAATACAGCCTATAATTAGATAATTTAATTGTGAATTGATAGGGAAAAAAATGTCAATATTGATTATTGGCAGTTTCCTACATAGAGCCATTCAACATGTCAGTATCTAGATGTCAATCTGGAGGATGTTGATGACAGAGATTGAAAGACCCCAGCCTTGGCTGTTCTTGTGTGCCAGAGAAAAAGGTGAGCCCTTTTAGTAGCCACGATGCCACCAACATTAGGTAGCACCCACCAGATAGTGTCTTCAGGAAAGGGCCCCAAATGGAGGAAAAAGCCCAAGGGCAAAAAACCTTCAGGTGCCAGCAAGATTCTGGTGGCTGTTGACCAGGGAAACCGCACGGAACGGAGGCAAATGAGCAGAAGAAGAATATGGGAACAATGGAACCCAATAACTTCAGGAAAAACTGAGACTCTTGGGCAGAAATCAGGAGTGAGGAAACATATCTAACACTAGGAAGCATTGTAATGCAAAGGAGAAATAACAGACTCTCTTATATTGTCACCATTTTAAATTAGGAAAGATGATTATGTTCATTTTAGTGAACATAAGTGGCGACCAGAAATAATAGAATACAATGGATGCAGTGATCATTAGCATGACTAGAAAGAGATATAAAGCTATTGTTTGAGTAAAAAAAAAAAATTGCAAATTGTGTAATAGGGAGAGGCTTTAGATACCATTAATTGGGTGGACCATCAATCTTACTGTTCTAAGGTGATACATGCAATCTGTTTAACTAATACAGGCTATAGACACATATAAAAGAACAGAACAATAGTTGTCTGATTGCTTTATATTCATGATTGAAATGTATCAGCTCAACTTTCCCCTCTGAAGAATGACATAATTGATTTATCATTTACCTTAGTATTATTCAATTTTCTCTGTTTAAAGTAAATCTAGTCCTATATTCACAAAAAATGGACAAGTAACATTAATTCATTTTACAAGGAGAATATTGGCATTTTTGATCTTGTCTTTTATATTGTTGAACATAATTTGGACTGGGGCAGAACCACATATTAGTCGGATGGGAGGTCAATAAGTTCCAGCACCATACAGCCAATACTCTTGATTTGCCATTGCGTTTTGTGGTTGACTACATTAGCTTTGCCAACACTTGTAAAATTGCAGTAGCATTAGCAAAGCGAATAGCAAAAGCCACCTGTTTTAGAATGGTATTTTCTATAATTCTGAGATGGTACTCAGTTTTGTATAAGTGCAATGCGGCTGCCACCTTGCAAGTTTAGAAAATAAGGTTTGTTCTCTTGGAAGACTAGACTTTATAATTTCAAGATGGCTGCACTCTTTAACCCCTTCTGTGCCGCGGACGTAATGGTTATGTCCTGGCGCTCCCTCTGTGTTCTTCCCTCCCACCCTCCAAAGGCAGGGAGGGAAGGGGAAGCCCTTCCCCTTCCACCCGACAGCCCCCGACCACCCAAGAGCGCTGACTATCACAGAGGCCTCCTCCCATTGCGCTGGAAGCTCAGCTTCCAGTGCGATCGGAAGAGAAATTCTCAGCATTTCTCTTCCGATCACGTGGAGGAGGCCTGAGATGCTTCAAAGGGAAGGAAAGGAATTTCCTTCCCTTTGAAATCTCACTGAGCATTTTAGCAGCCGGATTGTGAAGCAATCGGCTGCTAAAATGCCCACAAGACACCAGAGATTTATTTTATGTATGAAATTGGCATAAAGGGAGCAACCCCTTGGGCAAGGGTCGCTCCCCAGGGGGCATTTTTTTAAAAGGCTTTTCTGCCCCCCCCCCGGGGGCAGAAGCCTCTAGGCACCAGGGAGCATTTTTTTTTTTTTTTTTTTTTTTTGAGGTGGGGAGCGACCCCTTAGGCAAGGGTTGCTCCCCTAGGGGGGCAAATTATTTTTATGAGGCCAATCTGCCCCCAAGGGGGACAGAAACCACTAGACACCAGGGAGTTGTTTTTTTTCTCGTGAATTTCACGCAAGGGGAGTGACCCCTTAGGCAAGGTTCGCTCCCCTGGGGGGCAAATTTATTTTAGGCCATTTCTGCCCCCCTGGGGGGAGGATCAGCCTATTTTAATTATGGCGATCTGCCCCCAAGGTGGGCAGAAACCACTAGGCAGCGGGGATTTTGTTGTTGTTGTTGTTTTACAGATGGGGAGCGACCCCTTAGGCAAGGGTCGCTCCCCTGGAGGGGCAAATTGTATTTAGGCCATTTCTGCCCCCTTTGGGGGCAGATCAGACGATTTTAGAAACCACTAGGCACCGCAGATCTTTTTTTTTGTGCCAATGTCACACAAGGGGAGCGACCCCGTAGGCAAGGGTCGCTTCCCGGGGGGTGGGGGGTAGGAGGGGAAATTTATTTGAGCCCATTTCTGCCCCCCCGGGGGCAGATCGGCCTATTGTTATTAGGCCGATCTGCCCCCAGGGGGAGCAGAAACCTCTAGGCGCCAGGGCAATTTTTTTTGTGTTTTTTTTTTTGTTTGTTTGTTTTTTTAGAGATGGGGAGCGACCCATTAGGCAAGGGTCGCTCCCCTGGGGGGCAAATTGTATTTCGACCATTTCTGCCCCCCTTGGGGGCAGATCGGCTGATTTTAGGTCAATCTGCTCCCAAGGGGGGCAGAAACCACTAGGCACCAAGGATCTTTTTTTTTTGTGCCAATGTCACCCAAGGGGAGCGACCCCGTAGGCAAGGGTCGCTGCCCAGGGGTTAGGGGGGCGGGGGCAGAGGGTCAAATTTATTTTAGGACATTTCTGCCCCCCCGGGGGCAGATCGGCCTATTGTTATTAGACCGACCTGCCCCCAGGGGGGCAGAAACCTTTAGGCGCCAGGGCAAACTTTTATTTTGTGTTTTCTTTTTGTTTGTTTGTTTTTTTAGAGATGGGGAGCGACCCATTAGGCAAGGGACGCTCCCCTGGGGGGCAAATTGTATTTAGACCATTTCTGCCCCCCTTGGCGGAGGCCATTCTGACTTTCCCGCTGGGCCGGTGGGCGCCCGCCAAGGGAGCGCCCGCCGGCCCAGCGGGAAAGGCCCTGCTACAATGAAGCCGGCTCTGAATGGAGCCGGCGGAGTTGCAGGGGTGCGACGGGTGCAGTTGCACCTGTTGCGATTTTCACTGTCTGCAATGCAGAGGGTGAAAATCTTTATGGGGCCCTGTTAGGGGGCCCCACGACACCCGTTCCCGCCATCCTGTTCCTGGCGGTAAAAACCACAAAGTCTGGGTACCTCTAGAATCCCTAGGATGTTGGAAAAAAAGGACGCAAATTTGGCGTGGGTAGCTTATGTGAACAAAAAGTTATGATGGCCTAAGCGCAAACTGCCCCAAATAGCCAAAAAAAGACTCGGCACCGGAGGGAAAAAGGCCTGGCAGCGAAGGGGGTCCCATCTCCAATTGCACTCCAAAAAGGATTTGATTCAAATGTGCATTCTCTTGTGACAAACAATCTACTAATTATTCCACTTCATCCATGACTGACGACAATTTAGAGAAACAGCTGACCCTAGATGTGCTTTCTTATGCTCATTACTCATAAGGTTTCTGCATCATTCTTTCAATCCCCATGATGATTTAAATTGTCAGACATGCATTAACCATTATTACAATTCATCAAAACATCAAAATACAATAAACCTCATGGGAAAACACACAAAAAAGGATTGAGGTGAAGAATGAGATAAGAGGAGGGCGAGAGAAAAGTTGAATACTCACTATAATGGTTCACAGAGTCGGAGGCTACTTACTTCTGACAGACCTTCACAGTTCTTTCTAGCCTTTACAGCACAAATTCCTTCCCCTTGACTTGCATCAGGTGCAACCGGTAGAAAGGCAACTGTGAAAACATGCAGTTCATAAATCTAAGGAGGACACAAGGCCAAGACTCATGACACAGCTCAGCCTGTTTTTGCCTGTGAGAAGCTGTGCGCTGCTGACTCTGCCTGGTCCTTATCTGGAATTAATGGTGAGAGCAGAGGGGGAAGTCCTCAATGGTGGATTTTGGGACTTATATTCTAATAGCAGGTCCTACAGTCTGACTCTCTCTCTAAAATCCCTTCATCACAGATAGCAAAAGATGAGCAGATTCTTGGACAGGAATTATGAAGCAAGTGGCTGCTGCCTGGTGGCAAGATCCAAGAAGGAAACAGTGTAGGAGAGATCAACCTGTATGGACCGGCTTCTTTTTCAGGTATATTCCCTGTCACTAGCTGGAATCAAAAGAGAGAGCAGGGATTAAAGTCTTCAATGGTGTTTACTAAAACTTGGAGCCCCAACAGTAGGTTCTTCTGATCTGGTTCTACCGCTAACCTTTCTTTATTACCAATGGCAAAAGATGACCAGGTGGTGCAGAAGGAATTATAGATCAATGTTGCAGCATTTTCATTTAGAGGTTGTCACAGGGAAGTGTGGTTTGCACCAACCTGCACCACCTCACTACCTTTTAACCCGGATATCGCATCCCTAGGTGGAATCAGTGATTGGAGCAGTGGAGTTCTCTGTGGTGTCTTCTTAAACTTAAAGTCCCACAGCTGCTCCCTGTGGTCTGGCTCAAACCCTAGCCTAGCTTTACCACATTTCTCAAACACTGAGCAGGAAGGGGAGAAGGAATAATTATGAATGGGAGCAGAAACTTGACAGCAAGAGTCTTGGTCTTATTATTAATCAATCAAAAACAAAAAGGTTGGTCCATTGTGCAAACAAGCGTAGACAATAAATACAGTAACATCATATGAATATCTAAGGATGTCTTATAGTTAAAAGGCATATTGGCAAACCCATCCCTAAAAATGTTGCCTGCTTCTTTTTCATGTTTAATCAGCTTTATTGTAGAATATATAAAATGCAAATACCAGTCAACATAACAAGTATAAGCAATAAAAATACAAGGCTATTAATCATTATTGAAAGAAAAGCTGTTTATAATTTTATACTGTAAATGAATGAAAAGGGGATGTGAAGGGGGAGGGGGATAAAAATCTATATTTAGAGATCGGGTAGTTATGTGCAATAATGCATAAGTATAATGGAGAAAAAAAAAAAAGAAAAAACCAGGGCCATGTTTCTGAGTAAAGAAACAGAGAAAATACAAATTACGGTGGCTTAAAGTTTTCAGTTCTTATGGATGGAGAAGACTGTTTAACATTGATGTTTAGAAAATTCATTAATGTGGATCAATATAAATCTCTTTTTACTAGAGTCCCGCATGCAGAAGCAAACTGTAAAAGATATGCTAGAGGATTGTAACTTGCCACAAAGCTAAGGCCAACATAAGATCAAATAAACCCTTTTCATGAATATGTAATTCAGTATTATCTGACAGGCAACCTAAAAAGATTGAGATAACCGATATAGGGCAATTCATTTTAAAAATTGTTGTAAGTTGGGACCAAAATTTCTGGCAAAAAATGGCAGTAGGGGGCATAAAAAGAGAACATGAAGTAAATCTCCTTGCGAACAGCGACATGACCAAAAAGCAGGGCTAGACGTATTATGTTGGTGTATGATATAATCTATGATTAAAAAAAACGTAGATTGAGTGGTAGAGGCCGACCTTGAAATTTTAAATATTATTGATCATATTTTGTTCCAGAGAGAAATTAACCAATCACATCCCAAATCCAATTCCTAAATAGGTTCTACCTTAGTTTTAGGTCAAGAGGGAACTGGTGCATAAAAATAATTATATATGAGAGAAGCTTTATGATTCAGAGACAATAATTTTAAAAGAGGATCTGGGGAGAGGAGGAATAAGGTGTGGAATCTGGTGGAAACAAACAGATAATATCCAAAACATAAGTATTGAAAATTTGTGCCAGAAAGATCGAGGACACTCAAAGGTCGCTTAAAATTGAGGAAAGGAACGAGGGTTTAGGCCATCAAATAGGTCTTGAACCCAGAAAATTCCTCTGTTTCTCCAAGTTTTCCAGTATAAAGTTCAATTAATTTATGATTGTAAGATGGTTATACCAAAGGGGGGATTGTCAAAAAGGGGAGATTGTAAAAAAGAGCTTCTAGATGAATTTTTTATTTGGTAGTAAGGATTCAACAAAAAGAAGGTATGAGTAAAGAGCGGTGAGAGAGGTTATGTTATGTTTTTAAGAGAACATAAAAACTTCTTTACTAGAAAAAGGTGCAAGTGATGTGAGTTCAGAGTCAAGCCGTAAGGAAGTAAAGAGGGAAGGAACTGAAGAGATCCATTTGACAGCTCGTTTCAGACAAAAAGCTTTATGATGAGTCCAAAAGTCAGGAAAATATTCACCTCCAGAAGAGACTCAACTTTTTTAAAGTAGATATCTGGTATATAAACTGGGGTCATGGACAAAATTTTGAATAAAATAGGCATAATCACCTTTTTTTTTATAGAATCAATTCAATTTTTATAAAATCCATATGACCCTAATATGATAAATAAAGAGTATTCCAAGAGGACAGTAATTTATCAATTCTTGTGAAACATTCCTTCATGTTCATTCTAACGGACTCTATAATGAAGTTAGTGAACCAAAAGCCCAACTATTTGACTTTAAAATTGTTCCAATGAAACCTAGTGGAATCAAAGGAATGTTTAGTGCTAAATTTAGTAAGAGGCAGAATTTCTGCTTTCTCTGAATTAATTCTATAACCAGAGACTGGTGAAAAGTGTGTAATCTCCTTAGATATAGCAGGGATTGAGTTATCAGGGTTAGCAAGAAAAAGAATATCATCTGCATAGGCGGATAATTTTAAATGTTTATCTCCATATTTAAGAGTATTTTCACGAATGCAAGAAAGGAACGGTTCAAGGGCTAAAACAAATAAAAGAGGGGGTAAAGGACAACCTTGACGAACACCTCCTTGCAAGGAAAAATAGTGAGATACTCATCCATTAATTAGAACTGCAGCCTGTGGATCGGAGTAAAGCAGAGAGACAAGTGATTTAATTTTAGGTCCAAAACCCTACCATTGTAATACTTTAAGTAAAAAAGACTAACTCATTCTATTCAATGGCTTTTTCAGCATCTATGGAAATAGCTACTAAAGGATGAGAAAGAGAAGGAGCCTTATTTAATGCTTTAAAAAATACTCTAGAGTTGTCTACCTTTAACAAAACCACATTGTTCTTTACCTATTAACTTGGGTAACAATGGTTACATTTGAAGAACAAGTAGTTTGGCGAAAAATTTATATTTTACATTAACGAGGATATGGGAGGATAATTTTTGCATTGTGTAGGGTCTCATCCATCTTTATGAATTAGATGAATAGTAGCTTCCTGAAAGTACCACCAGCTTTGCCAGTACAGAAGAAAAACTGAAAGAGTTGCAGAAGACTAGGAAGCAAAATATTGGAGAAATGTAAATCAAATTAGACAGTAAAACCATCTGGTCAAGGTGATTTCCCTTTTTTCAGTGTGTTAAGTGCTTTGAGTAACTCTGTGAACGATAAGTTAGATTCAAGAGGATCAAAATTCAATACATTATGATTAGGAGGAGCAATGTTTTTAAGATATGAATCGAGAGAAGTAGAGTGAATTGGGTGTTCCGGAGTATATACATTTTTGTAACATTTAGTGAATTCAGCCAAAATATCCCCATCTTTAAATAAAAGTTTCCCATCTTATGAATGAATGGTTTCGATAAAAGAGTGTTCTTTTCAAATTTTCAAATAATTGTCTGAAAGCTTCCCTGATTTGTTACAGCCCCCATAATATTGAGCACTACTACGTAATATTATGGAGGAGGCTTGATCAGTTGATTTTATTTCAAAGTTAATTTGGCTTGAACCAGTTCATGCAATGTTGAGTCTGAAGACGAGGAATACAATTTATTCTCTCAACATTTGATATTAGATAATAAGAGCTTCAGCTGATGAGCGAATGTTCTTTTTTTTTAGAAACTAAATCTATAATAAATCCACAAGTTCAAGCTTTAAAGGAGTCCAATAACAATTGGGAGGTTGTATCTGAAGTAGTGTTGACTAAGAAGAATTCATTAATAAAGGAGGCAAAGGAGGTGAAGAAGTTTGAATCTAACAAAAGTGCATTATCAAATCTCCATCTGGATGATTTGGTATGCGATCGAACCAGATCCAAATCGGCAACAACTGGGCCATGGTCAGATATAACTATTGGCTCAATAGAGGAAAGATAAGGTTTTGTGCTAACGAGTTGCTAAGAAAAATATGATCTAAGCAAGACAGTGAACCATGTGGGGGGAGATAAAAAGAATATTCTTTAGCAGTGGGTTTACATAATCTCCATGAATCAGTGAAAGAGTTCCGCGTAATAGTGGACTGAAATTGCTTATAAGATTTGTGTGGAAGAAAACTAATTTGAGATTGTCGGTCAATAAAAGGATCCATAATCTGATTACAGTCTACACCTAAAATAAAGAACTCATCTTTATATTGAGGGCATTTCTTAGTTATACCAGGCCAGAACAAAAGAGCTGGTTGAGTTGGACCATATACATTAAGTACAGTTAACAGAATATTATTATTAAGTAATTTTACAATCAACCTTCTACCTTCAGCATCATTTTCTTGAGACACAACAATACAATTTAACTTTTTGTGACATGGAATGACTACTCCATTTTTCTTAGTATATGTAGGAGAAACAAAAACTGATCCCACCTAATTTCGTTTAAGTTTTAAAGCCTCATTTTCTGTAAGATGAGTTTCCTGCAGAAGCACTAAATCTGGATTGTAAGAGGCAAGGTGAAATAAAATTCTCTGTCTTTTTACAGGATTAACAAATACTTTCACATTCCAAGATATTACTCTGAACTAACTAACTGGAAATAAATATAGAGCTACACAATCTTCAGTGAAGCAAAAATTGCAAATGAAAACAAAAAGACTTTCAGGCATGGAAAAAAGAAAAAAAGAAGAGAAGAACACAGGAAATAAGAAAAATAAAAAATAAAAGAGTAGATGAAAGGGACAAGGAATCCAGTATAGTAAGAGATGGCAGTACATGTCAAATGATGACTGAGCAACGTACCTTAATAGAAAAAAGAAGGAAACATGGAGTGGCAACACACAGGAAACAGCACCGGAACCTCATATGGGAGCAAACGGGAAACGGAGACATGAAAGACGTTCTATAAAGAGAATAAAGAGATATGGTTGAATCAGCAATAAACATTAATAAATACTAATTTTAGGGATGTCTGTTCCCTGCCTGATTGAATGTGCCCCAAAGAATTGATAAGAATTAAAAACAAAAGAGGGGCCAAAACACAGCCCTGCCTGACCCCCAAAACTGAAGGGAACTTGTCAGTGAGATCTCCTCCCAAAATCTAGTGGACTCTAGCTGTTGTCTGATCATGAAGCCTGCTAAGAAAACAGCATTATCAATCCCCAAATGTAACATTAGAGCCCATAGCTTGGCATTGTCAACCATATCAAAAGCACTTGTGAAGTCCCTGAACGCAGGATGGACAGAACCTTTCTTGGCCTTGGAGTACTTTTGAATAATAAGAGAGAGAGTAAGGGGCTGTTCCACTGTCCCCAAACCAGACCGGAAGCTATCTTGTAAATCTGAGGGCCCCTTCTTTTCCTAAGTTTCCAGTTTGGAGAGCACCATTCTACCCAATATCTTTATTGTGCCATTCAAAAGAGAAATGGGGCAGTAACAGTGTGGGGAGCTCTTATCAACTTTTTAAAATATAGGTACAATAATTGCCTCCTGCCAAGATTTAATGTGGGGTCCCAATATTGTACTTATAAATACTCTTGTTAATAAGGGGACCCAGAAACCTAGAAAAGATTTAAAAACATTCACAGTGGCCTTACCCAAGCAGCTCAGCAGTTCTTCTTCCTGACAGAGTTTGCACAGGTCCAGAAGTGTACTGAAGCGTTGGTGTCTGAGGTCCAATATTTATGCCAGGGGTTCTTTGACGTGTACAGGTTTCATACCCTGGCTCAAGACTAACAATAGAGGGTATGTAGCCCTTTGTGTGGAGGCAGGGCTGCAGCCTATTCAAGTGTAAAGTACAGCTGTACCAGCTCTGTCCTCCAGGCACACCTATACTTTCTATAGTGTGTGCTTGTCTAGGAGAAATACACAAAGCCCAACTGTCACTTGCACGCAGTCATGGGGCCCACAGACAGGCTACAGGCACTCAGGTCCTGATGTATTAAGCCTATTTGCGTTCACAAACGGCCTGATTGGCAGAATCAGGAGATTGGTGAACGCAAAAAAAGATTTTAGTATGTATTAATACTAAATCTGACTCAGTAACATGTTACAGAATCATGATATGGGATTGAAAATGCATGGTGATTTAATATTTCAAAGGGATGTGTTTCGGTAATCCATGACAAATACCGATTTGGAATAGTATGCATTATTGTTTTGTGACTCAATTCCAGTATTAAAAAATGAAACTTACTATTTTGTTTTCTTTTTTGAAACACATCCCGTTCCTTTAGGAAAAACATAGTGCAAAAAAATATTTATTGAAAAGCAATCACAGACATGGTGGTCTGCTGAACCCAGCAGGCACTATTCCTGTAATGACTCCTAAAGGGTCTCAAGTTGCAACCTACCTCATTAATATTCATAAGGGAGGTCAATTTGCAACCTACTGGGAATCGCTATTTGGAAAGAAACAGGTTCATAAATTAGGAATACCGATTTCCTAAATGCAATTCTGAGATAATGGCAATTAGGAAATTGTTATCCCTAATATAGTTACATCTGGCCCTAAATTGCTAAGGCAGGAAAACGCCAACTTTCGAAAAGTAGGATTTCAGAATTGTAATTTAAAATCCGCCTTTACCATAGGAGAGGATTTTTCATTACCATTCTAAAGACACCAAATATGAACTGGCTACTAGTTCCCATTTGGAAGATATAGCTTATTAAATGTTACAAGGTAACTCCAATGTTATCCCATTGGAGAAGCAGACTTTGCAGTAATGAAAAATAAATTTAAGAGCTTTTCACCTCCAGGACGTGTAAAGCTCAAATTACAGGGCATATTAATAAGACCTTATGCACCGCCGGAACATCACTTTTAGTGATGGTCAGGTAACGCACACTGCAGGGCCATATCTACAAGGCCACGTAAAGCCGCCTGTGTGGCTTTTCATGACCTTGTAGATATGGACAGAGGCAATACAGAACAAGTCACTGTGTAGACTCATCTTGTGACAGGGGGTGTGCCATGGGTGTTACAGTGAGTGTTCCCTTGAAACACTCATGACATTTGACACATTCCCAGAATTATGAAATTTCATAAACCTGGGAATGTGTCAAAAGCCTACACCTCCCCAGGGAGATATCAGGGAGGCGCAACCAGGAGAAATACCTTTATTTCTCTTAGTTTGTCTGTTTCTATGTGTGCTGCATTTGAGGAAAACACCTCTTGTGATTGTTTTAGTGCAGGAAGGTGTCCCTTCCTGCACAAAGACAATCATCCCTGCAATACAGACAACCTTGCACAATTGTGCAAGTGTGTCTGCATTGATGGATGGCAGTCCATTGTACACCAGCGCAGGAGAAAAGGACAGGAATGTGCCATATTTTATAGACTCAGTGCATTCCTGCCCTTTTCTTTTGATGCAGTGCAGCATCGCAAGAATCCTTGTGGGGCTGTCCTGCATCACATGCGCTACATGTCCTAGTTTTTAAATACATTGCACTCTAACATGTGGGCTGTTTTGGTCCTTCCTAATGGGTGACATATGTTTGAAAAAGGAAGGTGTGAGCCTGGCAGGTCAAAATGGCAGCTTTAAAACTGTAAAACTGGTCACACAGATTGCAAAGGCAGGCCTGAGACGAATCTAAAGGGCTACTTAAGTAGGTTGCACACTATGTACTGCAGGCCACTGGTAGCATTTACTTTAGAGATACATGTACATGTTGCACCACTTTACTGAGGACTTATCTTAAAATATGCACTTAATGTGACATGGAAGGGGAGAGTGGTCCGGTGTCCTCGGATATGAGTTTGTCAAACTGCTGGCAGAAACTGACTCCTCATCCACAGCACATTTCTGGATACCACAAGGACGCAGGCCACATTGGTTATGATGATATCCCAAGACACTTGATTTTAGGTGAGTTTACATCTCATTCTAAAGTTCAGTCATTTAATTCAGTTATTGTTCCGCAATATGTAGAAAGATAACTTGCACTTCTTTCCAAACAAAGCTTATAAATTATTACTTGCCAGTAGGTTTGATGCTTTACGTTAGATGATTGCTTGGAAATGCTGTCAGAATTTTACATTTGACTTTCGGGCTTGAATTGTTAAATACATTGGGCCTCATTATGACTTGGCAGTCCTTTCACATGACTACCAAAGCCGCTGCGGGCAAAAGACCTCCAGTAAGTACTGGAGGTCTTTTTCCCGCCATATTAGGAGTGTTCCTCTGGGTTTTCACCCACTGGCCCAGCAGAACATTCACCTTAACATTGACTTTTTTTTTTACATTGACTGTTTACCGCCATGGAAAGGCTGACGGATGGGGACTCGTAATCCCCAGGGCAGCGCTGCTCTGGCAGATTACAACTGCCGGGACCACCAGGCTGCAGCCTGGTGGTGTAAGAGGTTTGACTTTGGCGGCTCCCACACGGTCATAATGAGTGGTTGGACTGTCCTGTTTGTGGTGGTCTGACCGCCATCGCGAGGCTGGCAGTCTTAAGACCGCCAGCCTCGTAATGAGGCCCATTGTTTCTTGTCTTTATTTTGCCAACACAGGGTAGGATGTATTTTTATATCTCACATTAGCTTGGCAGGACCAGGCAGGCTTAACTTCAGAAGCAATGTGCAAAGTGTTTGTACCAGCACACACAGCAACTCAGTACAAACACTACAAAATGACACAACACAGGTTTAGAAAAATAGGTAATATTTATCTTCACAACACAAGACCAAAACGACAAAAATCCGACATACACAAGTCAAGATATGGATTTTCAAAGAATGAGGTCTTAATCCTTAGAAAACAGTGAGAATGCTGTTGTTGCACAAAGTACCTAGTTAGCGTTAAAAATAAAGCTGCACAGGAGAGCGTGCATTGGAAAACTCAACACTGCGTCAATTCCTTACTCGCTCATAAGGGTGTTTGTCGTTTCCTTCTCCGGTCTGGTCAGTGCCGCATCATTTTTCTCCCACAAGAGAGCGATGCATTGATTTTAGGATCAGAGACCTCAGATCCACGCAGAGTCGGTTGACTTTGACTCCCGGGGATGATGTGTGTAAAATCTGGTCGCACAGTACCACAAAACCATGCTGCGTTGGGTTTGGTTCATTATCAGCCTCTTTTAGCAGGTGTTGCACATCGTTTCTCAAGCTGCGTTGCGTTGATCTTCCAGCGGCGATTCAGGTAGAGCATTGATTTCAGCCACAAAGCCGGCGGTGCACCATTTAGCAGCCGCGTCACAGAAGGTGTGTCGAAAATTTCCCCCCTAGGCGGTTTGTGAGTGGATTTTCAGTTCTTCTCTGCCAACTTTACCTTTCAAGGGCCCAGGAATTGGATAGGGCACCACTTGGCAGGGCAGGAGGCTCAGCAGATAGTCCAGGGGACATCTTTAATGGCCCTGAGACTTCAACAATAGGAGGCAAGGTCAGTTCAAGCCCTTAGAGATTCTTCTCTGTCAACACCAGGGCAGTGCGTGCTCTATTGGTGACTAGAATGCAAAAACCTAGCACTCTCAAAACAACGTAATTTATGCATTGTGCTGATATGTTGTTGTTTAACCTTTTGCATTGCAAAGTTTAATCCTGAAGACTTATTTTAATGTGTTTACAAATACTGTTCAATGGCAATGTATTGCTGCAGGCTTTCAGAGTGTGTTAGGATGTGGTCCCTTTCCAGGGCCTTCCAGAGACTTTCCCTGCAGCATGCCTGGGTGTGGTTGTGGGCTGGGCCAAGACTCTATTAAAAGGGAGCCAGCCCAGCTCCAAGTGCTCACTATTCAGAGGTCCCGATGCAGAGCAGCAGACACTTCCTGAGCTCCTGCCCAGGTGGCCTATTTGATCTTGCAGGCCTCTGCCCTTCATTCTCCATTGGTGATCCTTGTTCTGGGTGGTAAGACGGTGGTTGGGCTGACCTCTCGACGCCGTTATCGAGAACTTTCATATTCTTGACATTTGCATGGTGGCTTGTGAATTGGCAAGACGCGCAATTCGTTTCATGCTGATTTGAACTTGTTATTCATTGCACGCTACCATTTCTTGACATTTATATGGTGGCTTACGAATCAGCAAGACGCGCGATTCGTTTCATGATGATTTGACTTTGTTATTCATTGCGCGCTACCATTTCTTGACATTTGCATGGTGGCTTGTGAATCGGCTAGATGCGCGATTCGTTTCATACTGATTTAATCTTGTTATTCATTGCGCTACCATTTCTTGACATTTGTATGGTGGCTTGCGAATTGGCAAGACGCGCGATTCGTTTCATGATGTTTTGACTTTGTTATTCATTGCGCGCTACCATTTCTTGACATTTGCATGGTGGCTTAAGAATCGGCAAAAGACGCGCCATTCGTTTAATGCTGATTTAACCTTGATATTCATTGCGTGCTACCATTTCTTGACATTTTACATGGTGGCAATCGAATCGGCAAGACGCACGATTCTCTCTTCGAGCTTAATTCATGTTGTTCATTGTATGCCATTTATTCTAAGACATTTATTAGGTAATATTCGAATTGACAAGTTGTATGATTTGTTTCCTGAATCCATATTGTGTTATTCATGGTGCACAATCCTTTTATGGTGTTTACTATATATATGAAAATCTGCAATGTGCGCAATTCGTGTTGAAACATTTCAAGATAACACAGAAGACCAGAGTTTCTAGATGCAATATTGCATGATCCTAGTATGCATTCTCCAAAAAGGATTCATATGACTGGTTTAGAACTTATTTAGAATGTTTTCCTGATTCTCATGTAAAGGAAAGTACTTGAATTTGAAAGTTTCATTTAATCCATCTGAATTCCCTTACAGGTATCCGCCCATCTTGAAATTTAGTCATTTTAAGCCTAATTCTTAAGTTGTTCATGTTTTCAGAATGACTAGGCTTAGAGTCATAGTCTAGTATTGATTTCATGAGATGTAATTTCCATATTGTGTGTTTTACCCTTTTTCTTATTACAGGTCTCCTTCCCAGCTGTTCCCTTTCTAATTCCCTCTTCCCCTCTTGAACTCTCTTAGCCTCTGTTATTTATCTATCAGAGTCTTGGAGCTATTCAGTGGCGGACGTGTTGGCAACGTGCGCAGAACCCGAGGATCTGGTGACTCTGACAGAATAGTGAGCCCACAAATTATTATCCTCCTGGTTTGTGGATGTTCTCAGCATGGCCACGCTGGACGAGTTAGTCAAAGCTATCACCCAGCTCCAGGCAGAGGTTGTATCATCCAAAGAATTGACAACTAGCCTAGCTGAGAGAGTGAGTCAGTTACAAGATAAGGTAGAGAAGAAGGAACAAAGTCCCACAGGTGAGTCTTGGCCAGGTACTTCTTCTCAGACTTCTGGAAGTAATCCGACAAGCATTTCCCTCAATGTCCCTTCCGCAATTCCTTTAGCTCCCCCAGAACATTTTTCAGGTGACCCTTTGAAAGTGCAATCTTTCCTGGTTCAAGTGGAACTACACTTCACCTGTAGACCACATACTTTCCCAGATGCGCAGTCCAAAGTAGCTTTCTTGTTATCATATCTGTCTGGGGATGCAGCTATCTGGGCAATTCCTCTTGTGCGTAAAGATAGTCCCTTGTTGTACAACTGGAGAAATTTTGTTCGTGAGTTTGAGAGAGTTTTTGATCGTAGAACTGTAACACAGTCAGCAGATCATGAATTATTAGATTTACGCCAAGGGAATCAGGACCTAGTGTCGTATCTAGCCAACTTTAACTGGCTGGTTGCCGAGACATCCTGGCCTGAAGAAAAACAAGCGGTCTTGTTTTACAAGGGACTCAAATAGGAACTAAAAGATATCTTAGCGCAAATCGACCCACAACCTACAGACAGTCAAGAATTAATAAACCTTGTCTTGAGGCTTGATCATCGTTTATCAGAACGTAAAGGAATGTGCAAAAAGACTGAAAAATATTCATGGTGTGTTCATGATAACAAAGACTCAAGAACTCCGAAAGAAAGAACGCCGGAACCGATGGAAATTGAAACCATCAGAAGACCTTTGACCAAAGATGAAAAGGACCTACGCAGAAAAAATGGACAATGTCTTTATTGTGGGCGGAAGGGTCATTTTGCCAAAGATTGCCCAATCAAACCAAAGAGCAAGCAAGGTCCAGTTCAGAAGGTCGCAGCCAAATGCACCAGTCGAGTTGGAAAACTAAAACACCCGAGATGCAGAGAAGGGTTGCTCTTGGGTGTCACTGTGGACCCTTCACAATCTAGACATCTTAGACTGGAAATAAGAGTTCAGGTGAAGAAAAAGATCTATTTCAAAAAAGCTCTAGTCGATTCTGGGGCTACTCAGAACTTTGTTGACGCCCAATTGGTTTGTGTATGGGGGATCCCATGTATTGAAAAGATGGCCCCATAAATCATCCAGGCAGTCGATGGAAAACTCTTGACTGGAGGTCCAGTAACTCTTCCGACTATTCCCTTATCAATGATTTGTGAAGATAAGAATCAAAGAAAGAAACATAAAGAGAAAATCATCCTTGCTCCCCAATATGGGATTATCCTTGGCTTGCCATGGTTAACTCATCACAATCCAGAGATCAATTGGGCAGAACGAAAAATCGTGTTCTCATCTGTGCTATGTAAAGAACAGTGTCTCCAAAAGGTTCAAGTACCAAAAGACTTCAACTCTTACATAGAAACTGCTGCGGAGAAAGAAATTCAGCTGCCCAAACAGTACTCATTTTACAAAGATGTATTTGATGAGAAAGGAGCAGAGACCCTACCTCCTCATAGATCTTATGACTGTCAAATTGATCTAGCCCCAGGTGCGATACTTCCCAACTGTCGTGTGTATGCCCTGTCAGAACATGAAAATCAACATTTACAAAAATACCTAGATCAATTTTTGGAGAATGGTTTCATTCGCCCCTCTAAGTCTCCTGCAGCTTTGCCTTTGTTTTTTGTTTCAAAAGCTAATGGAGAACTTCGAACTTGTATTGACTATAGGGGATTGAACAAAGTCACCACCAAGAATAAATATCCTTTACCCCTAATTCCGGTCTTATTGAAACAAGTAAAGAGAGCAAAAATCTACACGAAGCTTGACCTTTGAGGTGCTTATCATTTGGTCAGAATGAGAGAGGGTGACGAATGGAAAACAGCGTTTAAGACAAGATATGGCCTTTTTTAATACACCGTCAGGCCTTTTGGTCTGTGTAATGCTCCAGCAGCATTTCAATTTTTCTTGAATGACATTCTTAGAGAGTACCTCGACATATTTGCATAAGTATACATCGATGAAATTTCGATCTACTGAGACAATGAAAACAAACATGTCCAACATGTCAAGAAAATTCTTGCAGCCCTTCAAAAACACCATTTATATTGCAAACTAACCAAGTGTGAGTTTCATGTTACTACAGTGAGTTTTTAGGGGTTATTCTTACCCCTCAAGGTATGATGATGGCAGAAAAGAAAGTAAAAGCCATATCTGATTGGCCCACCCCAAAGACTGTTTGTGATGTACAATGTTTCCTGGGGTTTGCAAATTTTTACCGGAGGTTAATAAATAATTTCTCCCAGACAGTGGCTCCAATAACTAAGCTATTAAGAAAGAAAGAAAAGTTAGTATGGTCCCCAGAAGCTGACCAAGCCTTCTCTACTTTGAAGGAAGCTTTCTCCACTGCCCCAGTCTTGACTCATCCTGATGCGAATCGACCTTTCATAGTGGAAGCTGATGCTTCAGATGTAGCAATAGGAGCCGTCTTATCGCACCGAAATAAAGACACTGGTCAACTCCATCCTGTAGCTCGGAAGTTGAACGAAGCCGAACAGAACTATGTCATTGCTGAAAAAGAGCTTCTGGCGATTCGTGACTCCTTTAAAGAATGGAGACATCATTTATTGGGTGCCAAATACACTGTCACAGTAAATACTGATCATCGTAATCTTCAATTCGTGAGTTCCGCCAGACTTTTGACCCCTTGGCAATTATGCTGGATGCTGTTTTTTGCCGAATTTGATTTTGTAGTAACCTTCCGGCCTGGTAAAGATAATCGCAAAGCTGACACTTTGTCCCGCCAAGAGTCTATCACGTTGCCTGCATTTCAAGCCTCCAGAGCTATCATTGCTCCTGACAAGGTTGTATGTGTCATAAAAACTGAAGATTTCTAAGAAGAAATTTGCAACTCTTTCACTGTTGAGAAATGGCAAACATGGGCCCAAGTAGACCCCAAAAGGTCAATCAAGCAAAGACTACCCTTTCACGATGCTCGTTTGTTCGTACCCACTACACCTACAGCAGGTCACCCAGGTCCTCCTAAAACTCTTGAACTGATCCAACGCTATTTTTGGTGGCCTACCCTAACAAAAGATGTAAACGCAATGGTAAACAACTGGGAAGTCTGTGCTCGCACTAAAACAAGTCATTCAAAACCAAAAGGGTTGGTACATCCACTTCCAACCCCAAGTCGTCCATGGGAACACATTTCTTTAGACTTTATTACCGGTCTGCCAGTGGTTCAACAGCATTCAGTAATTCTGGTAGTAGTAGATAGTCTCACGAAATATGGACATTTCATTGCCTGTAAGAAATTGCCCACTTCTAGTGAATTGGCAACTATTTTACTGAACAGAGTGGTTCGTTATCATGGACTGCCAAAAGTTATCCTCTCCGATCGGGGGTCGCAATTTGCCTCCAATTTCTGGAAGACATTGTGTAAAACACTCCAAGTGACATCTACACTATCTACTAGTCACCATCCTCAAAGAGATGGTCAAACGGAGAGACTAAATCAGACTTTGAAACAATACCTACGTGCCTACGCTGAAAAGGCACTTCATTCTTGGACATCTATGCTCTGGTTAGCTGAGTTATCCTACAATAACTCATTCCACACTTCTATTGCTGTTACACCCTTTTCTGGTTTATTTGGCTATCATCCTGACACCTTGCCCATCACAATTCCTCAAGAAAGTTCTCTTACTCCAGCTGTGTCAGAAACCATTCAGCGTTTGCATCAAACCCAGAAACTGATTCAACAGCATTTAGAAAAAGCCAAACAAAAATACAAAAGGCATTATGACAAGAAACATTCTGAGGGACCGCAATATCAACCAGGTGACAAAGTGTGGCTTTCCACAAAACATTTAGATTTCAAGAAGAAGCACATGTTTAACCCCAAATGCATAGGTCCTTACACTGTCCTCCAGCAAATCAATCTGGTGACCTATAAACTACAATTGCCCAGATCCTTACGGATACATCCAGTGTTCCATACTTCCCTCTTGAAGAAGGCAGTCCAAAAGGTCCACCCTCATCCAGCTCCTGTTCTAGTACAAGGGGAAGAAGAATACGAAGTTAAAAAAAGTGTTGGATTCTAAACTGAGAGGGCGTAATCTATGGTACTTAATCTCATGGAAAGGTTATGGTCCTGAAAGTAACTCATGGGTTTCCGCATCTGATGTTCATGCTCCAGTACTTGTGAGATGCTTTCACCGTCTTAATCCAGACAAACCAGGCCCTAGAGCGCGTCTGCGAGAGGGGAGTACTGTCAACACCAGGGCAGTGCGTGCTCTATTGGCGACTAGAATGCAAAAACCCAGCACTCTCAAAACAACGTAATTTATGCATTGTGCTGATATGTTGTTGTTTAACCTTTTGCATTGCAGAGTTTAATCCTGAAGGTTATTTTTAATGCATTTACAAATACTGTTCATTTGCAATGTATTGCTGCAGGCTTTCAGAGTGTGTTAGGGTGTGGTCCCTTTCCAGGGCCTTCCAGAGACTTTCCCTGTAGCATGCCTGGGTGTGGTTGTGGGCTGGGCCGAGACTCTATAAAAGGGAGCCAGCCCAGCTCCAAGTGCTCACTATTCAGAGGTCCCGGTGCAGAGCAGCAGCTACTTCCTTAGCTCCTGTCCTGGTGGCCTATTTGATCTTGCAGGCCTCTGCCCTTTATTCTTCATTGGTGATCCTTGTTCTGGGCGGTAAGACGGTTGGGTGGTTGGGCTGACCTCCCAATGCCATTATCGAGAACTTTCATATTCTTGACATTTGCATGGTGGCTTGCGAATCGGCAAGACGCGCGATTCGTTTCATGATGATTTGACTTTGTTATTCATTGCGCGCTACCATTTCTTGACATTTACATGGTGGCTTACGAATCGGCAAGACGCACGATTCGTTTCATGATGATTTGACTTTGTTATTCATTGCGATCTACCATTTCTTGACATTTGCATGGTGGCTTGCGAATCGGCTAGATGCGCGATTCGTTTCATGCAGATTTGATCTTGTTATTCATTGCGCGCTACCATTTCTTGACATTTGTATGGTGGCTTGCGGATGTCGCGCGGCGCGGTGCGGCGCGAGCCGAGAGCTCGACTTCGGCCGGGCGTTCGGCTCGGGCCGCGCACCGCGTTATTAAGACGCGGCGCGCCCCCAGCCTCTCCTGCGCGTTTCGAGGCCCCAGATTTGCTTGGGGCCTCGTTCTTCCTTCTGCCTTTCACTGTCCCAGGGGTCTCTGAACCCTCTTACCTGTTTTTCTTCATTTCTTTGTCCTTTCTTCTTTTTTGCAGTCTGTTGTGTGCCTTTCTTTATGTTTTTTCCTCCTTCCCAGATTCCTGTGCTTTCCCAGTATTCCTTGTTCCCTATTCTCTATGGTTCCTCTACTATTCTGTTCTATGTATTGTTTCCCTATCTAAGATGGTGTCCTTTTACTTCCTGTGGGTCACTTCCTGTTTTTTGGTATATAAGGGCTGTGTTTTTCCTCCTTCTTTGCGCTGCAACACTTTCTGCTCAGTTAGTGTCTTCGCTCCTGATTTCCTTGCCTTTTGGTTTTGGATTCAGCATTCTGTGTTTTCTGATTTTTGCTCCTTTTGGATTCCTGTTTGTTTGTTCTTGTTTTTCTCCAGGAGTCTTCCTGTTTGGAGGTTTTTTCCCCTTTTTAAGGGGTTTTTTCCCTCTGGCGCTACTTTCTGAAGGGCACGGTCTGTTCTTGGTGTCTCCATTGCCTACAGCACCGTGGCTACCAGAAAGAGTCGCCCCTTTTTGGGCCAAAGCCGAACATTGAAGATTCACGCCACCAGATCTGCAAATTCCAGGCGCAAGCAGCACGTGAGTCGTGACAGATTGCAGCGCCAAACCATTCCGACGTCCTCAAACACCATGGATAATACAGTGGCGGCTGCTGCAGATCCGGAGCAATCTCTGTTGACCACGATTCAGCAACAAGCCCAGGAATTGCAACAACTACGTAATGAAAATGCTGCATTACGAAAGGCTTTGGCCCTCCGCTCCAGTGATGTTCCGACAATCTCCGCTTCTACCCCTTGTTTCTCTGGTGAACCAACCAAGCTTCGCGAGTTCTTGGATGCTTTAACGGTGTATTTCGCCTTCCGACCTACTCAATTCTCCCACGACAGGACCAAGGTGGGTTATCTTATCAGTGCCTTATCCGGTCCAGCCTTGGCCTGGGCAACCCCGATGGTGTCCTCCAACGACCCTGTATTGTCAGACTATTCCGCCTTTGTGAGTCGCTTCAAACAGATGTTTAGTCGTCCTGGATTGGAAGCCTCCGCTGAAGAAGCCTTGTGCGACATCCAACAAGGCTCCCAAGACGTCCTGCAATATATAACCCGTTTTCGTCAGCTGGCGGCAGAGACCACTTGGGTGGAACGTACTCTGGTAACATTATTTCGTAGAGGACTCAAAGAAGAAATAAAGGATGAACTAGTGCATTCTACCAGAGCGGAAGACCTTCGTGGCCTGATGGATCAAGCACTGTCCATCGAATATCGTCTTCAGGAACGGAGATCGGAGAAGAAAAGGAGTAGAGGGTTTGCCCAGCCAAGTAGCTCACGTGCATACCTGCAGCGTTCCGAGGAACCTCGCACTCCTGCTAGAGACATCGAAGGGGAACCCATGCAGGTGGATACTACCCGAGGTCCGCTCTCTGCTAGTGAACGAGAAGACAGACGCAAGAGAGGGTTGTGCCTGTATTGTGGTTCTGCTGGTCACATGCTCCGTACCTGTCCAGTACGTCCGTCCAGGCCTTCGGGAAACGCCACCTCCCGTCCTCTGTAAGAAGGGAGGGGACGGGATCTACAGCTATACCTTCCATCAGCTCTTTTAATGACAATACAACTGCCTTGTTCATCTTTCCGGTCCTGTTACAACTTCCTGACGGTCGTCAAGAAAAGACTATGGCATTACTAGATTGTGGTGCTAGTGGTATATACATGGACAAGACGTGGGCTGCTGCTAACCTAGTTCCTACTCAAGCAAAAGAAGTACCCGAACAGGTACACACTGTGGATGGATCTTTGATATCCTCTGGTCCTGTAGACACCACTACCCTGATGTTAAGTCTACAGGTGGGAAACCATCAAGAACACATCTCCTTCGATCTTATTACGTCCCCTAACCATACCATCATTCTTGGAATTCCGTGGCTCATCAGACATAACCCATATATAAATTGGGTTACCCGGACAGTCTCTTTGTCTTCGCAATTTTGTCATGAGAACTGTTTTACTTCCAACAAGTATTGGTCTCCGAAAAGATCCTTAGCTACTGAAGGTGCCACTGGTATGTCCATCAATACGGTCCAAGGGATCCCAGACCACTATTTGGAGTTTCAGGATGTTTTCCAAAAACCGTCAAAACCTGTGCTACCTCCACATCGAGAATATGATTGTGCAATTCCATTGGAACCCGGCACAATTGTTCCTTTTGGGAGGATGTACTCCCTCACGGAACCCGAAAAGGAAGTTCTAAAGGAGTATCTGGACGAAAATATACAGAGTGGTCTTATTGTTCCATCGTCGTCTCCGGCTGGGGCCCCTCTCTTTTTTGTGCCCAAGAAGACTGAGGATCTTCGTCCGTGCCTGGATTTTCGAGGTCTGAATAAAATTACCATTAAAGATCGTTATCCTTTGCCTCTCATCAGGGACATACTGGAAGCAATCAGAGGGGCCCAACGTTTTACTAAATTGGATTTACGAGGAGCCTACCACCTTTTACGCATAAGAGAAGGCGACGAATGGAAGACAGCATTCAGGACCCCATTTGGCCATTTTGAATATAGGGTTATGCCGTTTGGTCTTACTAACGCCCCCGCAATCTTCCAGAGATTTATGGACTCAGTGTTTTCAGACCTACTGAATCAGACAGTCGTGATCTACCTAGACGACATTCTTATTTATTCTAGAAATCCTGAACTCCATACTTCCCATGTGAAACAAGTTCTTCAAAGACTTCGTGATCATCAACTATTTTGCAAACCAGAGAAATGTGAGTTCGACATGACGGAAGTCAAATATCTGGGCTATCATTTAAGTCCCACCGGCATAGCTATGGATCAAGAAAAGGTACAAGCTATCCTAGAGTGGCCTTCTCCTTCTACCATAAAAGAAACACAATGTTTCCTAGGTTTAGCAAACTTCTATCGACAATTCATTCTAGACTTTGCCAGTCAGACTAGCCACATAACTCACACCTTAAAGAAGGACAATTTAAAGAAGGGGTTTGTCTGGACTGAGGCTGCTGAAGCAGCCTTTCAAAGCTTAAAGAGAGCCTTCACCCAAGCCCCCATCTTAAGACATCCAGATACCACCAAGCAATTTATAGTAGTAACTGATGCTTCTGAGAGAGCCATCGGAGCTGTCTTACTCCAACGACAAGAGGATGATGGCCTTGAACATCCTGTTTTCTATTTGTCTCATATCCTTTCCACAGCTGAACAACATTATTCCGTACTTGAAAGGGAATTATTGGCTCTGAAAACAGCCTGCCTTGAGTGGAGACAGTTTCTGATGGGTTCCAAGGAACCATTTGAGGTGAGGACAGACCACCGTAATTTACAATGTTTAAGAAATTTTGTATGCCAGAATAGTCGTCAGGCCCGCTGGGCCTTTTTCTTCAGTCAGTACGATTTTTATATTACATATATTCCAGGATCTCAAAACATTCTGGCTGATGCTCTGTCTCGCCGATATCCAGAGTGTTCTCCTTCCTCATCCCAGTATCTTCTAGAACCCAGTAAGATCATTGGAGTGGCTCAGTCTTTCCTGGAAGAAGTACAACAAGAATACGCCAACCTATCGGACCATGACATAGAAGAACTAAGACCATTATTGTACAAGAAACAAGGATATTTTTATTACCAAGACCTGATATTCCTCCCTACAAACAAGGTGCAAAAGAAAGCATTACAAATGTGCCATGATTCCCCTGTAGCTGGTCACAGAGGCATCAAAGCCACACAAGAACTACTTTCACGATTTTTCTGGTGGCCTACCTGGAAACTGGATGTGGAAAAATACGTTCAGGCCTGTCCCATATGTGGCCAAGTCAAAATACCTCACACCAGACCGGCAGGATTACTACAGCCTTTGCCTGTTCCTTCGGCCCCATGGCATACTATCTCTACTGATTTTATGTGTTCGCTCCCACCATCAGCAGGAAACCGGGTTATCATGGTCACAGTGGATTCTTTCACAAAAATGGCTCATTTCACTGGCCTAAAAAAGCTGCCTACTTCTCAAGAACTAAGTCAAATATTCATAGATCACGTCTTCCGTCTCCATGGACTTCCACATACCATAATATCTGATAGAGGACCTCAGTACATCTCCCGATTTTGGAAGCATTTTTGTAAAACCCTGAATATAAATAGAGCCCTGTCTTCAGGGTTCCATCCTCAGACCAACGGACAGACTGAGCGTCTGAATCAAGGACTAGAGCAATATCTTCGATGCTTTTGCAATTCTACCCAAAGTAACTGGAGCACTTACCTCTCTTTAGCCGAGTTTTCCTACAATAACTCAGTCCATAGTGCCTCCAAGGTCACTCCCTTTTTCTGTTCCTATGGTTTTCATCCTACCTCTTTCCCTACTTCTCCACAATCCAACTCTCCTCTACCTGCTATTAACTATTTCTCCAAACGCCTGCTCCAACTCCATAAACTAATTCGATCTAATTTGTTACATACCAAGAGGTATATGAAGAAGGCTGCAGACAAGAGACGTACAACCAATCCAAATTATCATCTGCAAGATAAAGTCTGGCTCTCCTCCAAATTCTTGCCCTCACGTCTCTCTCAAAACAAGTTCACACCTCGTTACTATGGGCCTTTCCGTATTCTCCAGTTGGTCAATCCTGTCACTGTCCGTCTTCACTTACCCCATACATGGAAGATCCATCCGGTTTTTCATGTTTCTCAGCTTAAACCTTATGTGCCTGATCCTTACTCACGTCAGTTTCCTTGTCCACCTCCTGTCCTTGTGGATGATGCTCCTGAATATGAAGTGCAGGAAATTTGTGACTCTCGTCTTTTTCATAAACGACTTCAGTATCTGATTCATTGGAAGGGTTATCCTCTCAGTGAATGTTCATGGGAAGATGCCTCTTCCGTTCACGCTCCTCTTCTGATTCAACGCTTTCACCGTTTATTTCCTCTTAAACCTGGGCCTTCGGGAGGGGGACCTACTGTCGCGCCGCGCGGTGCGGCGCGAGCCGAGAGCTCGACTTCGGCCGGGCGTTCGGCTCGGGCCGCGCACCGCGTTATTAAGACGCGGCGCGCCCCCAGCCTCTCCTGCGCGTTTCGAGGCCCCAGATTTGCTTGGGGCCTCGTTCTTCCTTCTGCCTTTCACTGTCCCAGGGGTCTCTGAACCCTCTTACCTGTTTTTCTTCGTTTCTTTGTCCTTTCTTCTTTTTTGCAGTCTGTTGTGTGCCTTTCTTTATGTTTTTTCCTCCTTCCCAGATTCCTGTGCTTTCCCAGTATTCCTTGTTCCCTATTCTCTATGGTTCCTCTACTATTCTGTTCTATGTATTGTTTCCCTATCTAAGATGGTGTCCTTTTACTTCCTGTGGGTCACTTCCTGTTTTTTGGTATATAAGGGCTGTGTTTTTCCTCCTTCTTTGCGCTGCAACACTTTCTGCTCAGTTAGTGTCTTCGCTCCTGATTTCCTTGCCTTTTGGTTTTGGATTCAGCATTCTGTGTTTTCTGATTTTTGCTCCTTTTGGATTCCTGTTTGTTTGTTCTTGTTTTTCTCCAGGAGTCTTCCTGTTTGGAGGTTTTTTCCCCTTTTTAAGGGGTTTTTTCCCTCTGGCGCTACTTTCTGAAGGGCACGGTCTGTTCTTGGTGTCTCCATTGCCTACAGCACCGTGGCTACCAGAAAGAGTCGCCCCTTTTTGGGCCAAAGCCGAACATTGAAGATTCACGCCACCAGATCTGCAAATTCCAGGCGCAAGCAGCACGTGAGTCGTGACAGCGGATCGGCAAGACGCGCAATTCGTTTCATGATGATTTGACTTTGTTATTCATTGCGCGCTACCATTTCTTGACATTTACATGGTGGCTTAAGAATCGGCAAAAGACACGTGATTCGTTTCATGGTGATTTAACCATGATATTTATTGCGTGCTACCATTTCTTGACATTTTACATGGTGGAAATCGAATCGGCAAGACGCACGATTCTCTCTTCAAGCTTAATTCATGTTGTTCATTGTATGCCATTTATTCTAAGACATTTATTAGGTAATATTCGAGTTGACAAGTTGTGTGATTTGTTTCCTGAATCCATATTGTGTTATTCATGGTGCACAATCCTTTTATGGTGTTTACTATATATATGAAAATCTGCAATGTGCGCAATTCGTGTTGAAACATTTCAAGAGAAAACAGAAGACCAGAGTTTCTAGATGCAATATTGCATGGTCCTAGTAAGTAGTCTCAAAAAGGGATTCATATGACTGGTTTAGAACTTATTTAGAATGTTTTCCTGATTCTCATGTAAAAGAAAGTACTTGAATTTGAAAGTTTCATTTAATCCATCTTGATTCCCTTACAGGTATCCACCCATCTTGAAACTTAGTCACTTTAAGCCTAATTCTTTGGTTGTTGATGTTTTCAGAATGACTAGGCTTAGAGTCATAGTCTAGTATTGATTTCATGAGATGTAATTTCCATATTGTGTGTTTCAACCTTTTTCTTATTACAGGTCTCCTTCCCAGCTGTTCCCTTCCTAATGCCCTCTTCCCCTCTTGAACTCTCTTAGCCTCTGTGATTTATCTATCAGAGTCTTGGAGCTGTTCAGTGGTGGATGTGTTGGGAACGTGCACAGACCGCGAGGATCTGGTGACTCTGACATTCTCAAGCAGTAATGCAGAACAAATCTTTGTCCCCTTTCACAAGCAAAAGCAACAACTGCAGGACAGCCCAAAAAAGCACACTCACAGGCAGGGGCAGCATTTCTGCTCAGCTCTTCAGCATTTCCCCTCGGCAGAGGTTCCTCTTGATTCCAAAAGTTATCTAATTTTCAGGGGTTTTGGGTCCTCTCTTGTTTGCAAGATCCTGCCTTGCCCAGGCCAAGCCCCAGACACACACCAGTGGATTGGAGACTGCATTGTGTGAGGGCAGGCACAGCCATTTCAGGTGTAAGTGACCACTCCTCCCCTCCCTCCAAGCACAGATGGTTCCTCAGGATATGCAGGGTACACCCCAGCTCCCTTTGTGTCACTGTCTATAGAGAGATAGAGAGGTGCAAACAGCACAACTGTCAAACTGACCCAGACAGGGAATCCACAAACAGTCAGAGTCACAGTATGGTTTAAGCAAGAAAATGCATATTTATAAAAGTGCCATTTTCAAACACACAATCTAAAAACCAACTTCATTAAAAAGATGTATTTTTAAATTGTGAGCTCAGAGACCCTAAACTAAATTTTGTTATCTGCTCCCAAAGGGAATCTGCACTTTAATAATATTTAAAGGGAGCCCCCATTTTAACCTACGAGAAAGATGGATCTTGCAACACTTAAAACCGAATCTGGCAGTATTTCACTGTCAGGACATGTAAAACACATAAGTACTTGTCCCACCTTTAACATACACTGTACCCTTCCCATGGGGCTACCTAGGGCCTACTTAGGGGTGCCTTGCATATATAAAAAGGGAAGGTTTAGGCCTGGCAAGTGGGTGCACTTGCCAAGTCGAATTGACAGTTTAAAACTGCACACACAGACACTGCAGTGGCAGGTCTGAGCCATGTTTATAGGGCTACTGAGGTGGGTGGCACAACCAGTGCTGCAGGCCCACTAATAGTATTTGATTTACAGGCCATGGGCACCTTTAGTGCACTGCACTAGGGACTTACTAGTAAATCAAATATGCCAATTATGGAAAGTCAATTACACATGGATTTTTCATAGGAGCACTTGCACTTTAGCACTGGATAGCAGTGGTGAAGTGCCCAGAGTAACAAAAACAGCAAAAACAGAATCCAGCGTACAACAACAACCTGGCAAAACAAGAGGCAAAAGGTTAGGGGAGACCAAACCAAGGATGCCAAGTCTAACATGTGTTCTCCCGCAGCTGAAAGTGGGGAGCAACTACCCAACCTCATTGGAGTTCTCATCACTAAGGCGGAAGAATCTGGACAGACCATCAGCATTGGCATGTTTTGTACCAGGGCAGTGTACTACTGTAAAGTCCATCCCTTGAAGGGAAATGGACCACCTCAACAGTTTTGGATTCTCACCCCTCATCTGCATTAACCATCTGAGGGGCCTGTGGTCGGTCTGAACCCGGAAGTGAGTCCCAAACAAGTAGGGTCCTAGCTTCTTCAGCGCCCAGACCACAGCAAAAGCTTCACGCCTTTTTACACTCCACCTACGTTCCCTGGGAAGTAACCTCCTGCAAATGAAGGCTACAGGTTGATCTAGACCCTCTTCATTAAGAGTACTGCTCCAATACAATGCTCTGAGGCATCTGTTTGTACAACAAACTACTTGAAATAGTCAGGTGGACATGGCAGCCTTCAGGGCATCAAAAGCGGTTTGGCAAGCCTCTGTCCAGATAACCTTCTTTAGTTGCTTCTTGGAAGTCAACTCATTCAAGGGGGCAACAATTGTGCCATATCCCTTGACAAACCTCCTGTAATAGCCAGTGAGGCCTGAAAAGGCTCTCACCTCAGTCTGGGTCTTGGGAGGCTCCCAAGCCAGAATGGTGCAAATATTTGGCTGCAGGGGTGCCATCTAGCCACTCCCTACCTAGTGTCCCAAATACACCACTGACCCCTACCCTATTTGGCACTTGCTTGCCTTAATAGTGAAGCCTGCCTTTTGCAGGGCCTCCAACACTCTGCAGAGGTGCTACAAGTGTTCCTCCCAAGTGGTACTGAACACTGCAATGTCAACGAGGTATGCTGCGCTGAAGTCATCCAGCCTAGTCAACACCTGGTTAACCAATCTCTGGAATGTGGCAGGGGCATTTTTCATCCCAAATGGCATCACATTAAACTGGAAGTGCCCATCTGGGGTAGGCAATTCTGAGCTCTCCTTGGCCCCCTCAGTTAAGGCAATCATCCAATACCCACACGTCAAATCAAACGTACTGAGGTATTTAGCAGCTCCCAAACAATCTATGTGCTCATCAGCTTGGAGGATGGGGTGCGCATCAGTTTTAGTGACCGCATTGAGACCCCGGTAGGCCACACAGAACTGGAGTTCTGGGGTGGCACCAGGAGCAGCATTGTTTGGGACCAAGACCACAGGGTTAGCCCAGGACTGCTAGAAAGCTCAATTACCCTTCGGGCTAACATCTTAGACACCTCATCTTTGATGCTGGCATTGACCTTATCAGTCACCCTGTAAACCTTCTGTTCAATGGATGGACTGTCCCCAGTGTCACCATCATGTGTACACAAGTGTGTATCTCCTGGGATCAGGGAGAACAGAGAGGCAAACTGACCCAATACCTGTTGACAGTCCCTCTTAAGGGTCCACAAGTCCACCAGGTAAGTGACTTCACTCTTGCACTCCACCACCTCAAATGGCCCAGTCCACTTGTCCTGGAGCACCCTGGGCTCCACTGGCGCCTTCAACCACACTTTTTGTCCAGGCTGAAATTCTAGATATACCACAGTTTCATGTCTGCCAGACTTGCTTCCATGTTCTCTTTTGCAAGAGCTCTGAAGCAGGCAATTCGGTTTCTGAAGGCCAGCATGTAGCTTAATACATCCTGGGGATGTTTACTGGGGGCTTTCTCCAAGCCCTCCATCACCAGGCTCAAAGGTCCCCTGACAGGGTGGCCATACAGTAACTTAGAAGAACTCAATCCAAGCCCTTTTTGAGGCACCTCCCTGTATGCGAACAGAAGGCATGAAAAGAGGACGTCCCACTTCCGCCTCAAGGCATCTGACAGGCCCATGATCATGCCTTTTAAGGTGCGGTTGAATCTCTCAACCAGACCATTGCTTTGGGGGTGGTAAGGAGTGGTGAACTTATATGTCACCCCACACTTCTGCCACAGAGATGTCATGTAAGTAGATATGAAGTTGGTACACCTATTAGATACCACTTCCTTGGGGAACCCCATGCGGGTTAAAAAGACCATCAACGCACGAACCACCACAGGGGAAGTGATTGAACTCAGAGAAATGGCTTATGGGTACCGTGTGGCATGGTTCACCAAGACCAAGATGAACCTGTTGCCCATGACTGTCTTTGGGGGTGGTAAGGAGTGGTGAACTTATATGTCACCCCACACTTCTGCCACAGAGATGTCATATAAGTAGATATGAAGTTGGTACACCTATTAGATACCACTTCCTTGGGGAACCCCATGCGGGTAAAAAAGCCCATCAACGCACAAACCACCACAGGGGAAGTGATTGAACTCAGAGAAATGGCTTATGGGTACCGTGTGGCATGGTCCACCAAGACCAAGATGAACCTGTTGCCCATGACTATCTTTGGGGGTGGTAAGGAGTGGTGAACTTATATGTCACCCCACACTTCTGCCACAGAGATGTCATATAAGTAGATATGAAGTTGGTACACCTATTAGATACCACTTCCTTGGGGAACCCCATGCGGGTAAAAAAGCCCATCAACGCACAAACCACCACAGGGGAAGTGATTGAACTCAGAGAAATGGCTTATGGGTACCGTGTGGCATGGTCCACCAAGACCAAGATGAACCTGTTGCCCATGACTGTCTTGGGATCCAGAAGCCCCACAATGTCAGTCAATGCCCACTGTTTCAAAAGGGGTACTAACCACTGGAAAAGGCTGGAGGGGAGCCTTACATATCACCCAACCCAAGACCTGCAATTAGCATCTGAATGCCTGCGCATTAGGGGCCAGCAAAAGTGGGTGGCTAGCTGTTCAAAGGTCCTGTCCTGCCCCAAATGTCCAGCTAAAGGCACATCATGAGCCAGACCCGGTAGGAAGGCTCTAAAGCACTGTGGAACCACCAGCAACCTCAGGATTACTACACAGGAGGCCATCCTTCCAATAAATCAGGTGAGATACTGGCTCCTTGCCAGCCATCTGGTCTGCAGCCTGCTGCCACAAACCCACTAGAGTAGGGCATGTTTTCTGGGCCTCACAGAATTCCTCCCTGGTGGGTCCCCCTTCCTGCTGCCACTGTGACAGCTCAGGGACCTCCCCCAGCTCATCCACCTGTTCCCCTGTAGGCTCTGGGGTGTCACCCTCAGGCTCCACCTCCTCCCGTACTGTGGGAACTTTTGGGGCTGGTTTCCCACGCCCCTTGCCCTTCCTCTTTTTGGCGGTCCCCTGGGCCACTGTTTCAGGCTCCAAGGGCTCTTGACCACCCTAACGGGCTGCCATTGACCTGGTGGAAACACATACCCACCACGCAGACCCAACATCTCCAAGTGTGACCTGTGTTCCACATCCTTCCAGGAGGAATCCTCCAGGTCATTGCCAAGCAAACAATCCAGAGGCATGGTTGGACTCACAGCTACCTGTGGATGGGTGTTGCAACCTGAGGACCCCCGCATTCAAATGGAACCTGCGCCACTCTGCACTGGTGCTCTGAGTTGTCCACTGCAACTACTTGGTGAAGTACACAGGTATCTATCTGCTCTTCAGACACCAGGTGACTCCTCACTGTAGTCACGCTTTCTCCTGTGTCTCTCAGAGCCTCCACCATCTGTCCATTAATGGTCACCAACTCCCTGTACTTTTTAGTGTTCTCAGGCACTAGGGTTCTACACCCACCTCACTGTCCGCTACTGAGACAAGGGTAATCTTAGCTGGCTCCCACCTACCTGGAACCAACTCCTCCTCAAGTGCTATAGTAGCCAAACCCTTGGACTGAGCTTTAGTGGATGCCGGTGTACTCTTGGGGCATTTGGGTTCCCCCTCACATGACCCAGCTGGTCACATGCATAACTCTTACGTGGGGGACCCCTTCCACAGGTTTTGTTTTGGAGAACCATGGCTTCTTTTCACTGGGGGGCTGGAAATCCTTACCCTGGGAACTAGGTTGGGGCCCTTTAGAGAACTCTCCATGTTTACCCATAACACTGTCTAACACTGGTAAACTCATTATCCCTGCATGTGATGCTCATGTTTTGCCATTAATAGTGGATCACACAGATCATCTTTCAAAATCTTATTTATGTTTTACCAAATATTGAGGTATTCCTTACTCAACTTTTTACTCATTTGGATGAGTAGTTTGAAAGGTCTGAGGCTTTGGAGCCATATCTTCTTCAACATAACTGTGGTTAACGTGGCGGTATCACCGCCAACAGGCTGGCGGTAATGACCGCCAAATTATGACCATGGCAGTGATCCCTACCATAGACAGCCAAAGTACCCCACTAACCGCCAGCGTAGTCTGAATAACGAACACAGCAGTAGCCACCTACAGGCAGACAGAAGACAAGGATCTGCCCACCATATTATGATATAACAAACTGCCACGATTTCTGGGGCTAAATCAACAGCACCAAAAGCCTGGTGGAAACACATCGCTTAAAAAGAGCCACTCACCTCAAGAGACACACAGGAGTCTGCGGCCGCCATGGAACCACAACTGCAGGGCCTCCTTGTCCAGGGATGTCTTGGGGGCCTCCTTGGCCTTTGATTTCTGGGGGGCCTCCTGAGCCTTTGATTTCTGGGGGTCCTCCTTGGCCTTTGAATTCTTCGGAGCCTCCTTGGCCTTGGATGTCTGGGGCCTCCTTGGCCTTTGATTTCTTGGGGGGGCTCCTTGAGCTTGGACGTCTGGGGGGCCTCCTTGGCCTTTTATTTCTGGGGGGCCTCCTTGGCCTTGGATATCTGGGGGCCTCCTTTGGCAGGGACTTCGTTGGGGCCTCCTTGGCCCTGGGTTTTGGAGGTCTTCCCATGGTCTTGCCAGTCTGTTTGGGAGAGGGGTGGTACTTTAGCCCTCCGTTTTGGGGAGGAGGATTGTCCTTATTGTGGCGGTCCAGCTTTACACTCACGTGCCCCAAAGTGGCAGCTGGAGACTTTGGGGGTGTAGCTGTGTTGGACCAGGTGCTTCAGGTACTGGCCTGGGGTGGTGTGACCTTCTTTTTACGAGCAGGATATGGGGGAAGAGGTCAAGGTGGGCAAGGAAAAGCTTCTTAAGGACAATGGGACAGATTGTGGGAGGAGGGATGGGAGTAGATGTAGAGGGAGTGGTTGTTGGAGGAGGAGGTGTGCTGGACTTGGGCACAGGTTCATGGACAGTGTGGGTGTGTGAGGTGTATGGTTATTGGGGTCTGAGTGCGAGCATGTTGGTGTTACTGGAGGGGAGCAGACAGGGTGGGGGAGGACAACATGATGTGGGGATGGATGTTGTGGTGGTGTTTGCAAGTGAGGTAGGTGTACTGCATGTGGTGGTGATGGCTGCACCTGTGGTGTGCAGGGTGCATGTCTGCGGGTCTGCTGTTGTGGTGCCTTTGGGCAAGGCTGTGCAGGAGGCAGGATCTGGGACTGTTGATGCAGTGCATGTAAGTGGGAGTGAGGATGTCACTGTGAGGGAGGAGGAGGCGGGAGAGACAGTGGAGGCAGTGGATTATGTTGTGTGTACATCTGTCTGTTGGCTGTGTGAGTGCTTGTGTAGCCTGAAGTGTGCTGTTAGTGTTTGTCTGTGCGAGTCTTGAGTGTTGTTTTGGGTGCATGCTTGTCTGAATGTGTGCGTGCGATGGGTTAGGGGTGAGGGGACTGGGACAGGGTAGTGGTAGTTGGAAGGGGGACAGATGAAACTGAGACACTGGCTGCCATCAGTGAAGAGGCCAGAGTCTGAAACGATCAATTTAGGGCCGCCAACCTACTGTGGCTGCCCTTCAGGAAGGCATTGCATTGCTTTGTCTTGGTTACCGGCCCCTGGATGGCATTCAGAATGGTTGACTGCCCTACAGAGATGGATCTCAGGAGGTCAATAGCCTCCTCACTGAGGGCAGCAGGGCTGACTGGGGCAAGGCCTGAGGTGCCTGGGGTGAAGGAGATGCCCACTCTTCTGGGTGAGTGTGCACTGGCAACTCAGTGAGGGCTTTTGGGAGGGCGGTGCTGGTATGGGGTGGCAGTAGAACCTGTAACTAGGGTTGTCCCATCGGAGGACGAATCAGAGTCAGTGTCCCCGCCGTGATGCTCCCCTCGCCCTCCGTCCCACTGGTCCCCTCGGTGTCGATGAACTCTGCCTCTTGGGTCTCCCTCACTTGCCGGTGCCCCTGCTCCTTTGCCAGATGATGCTAATGCACACATGGACAGGATGACAAAAGGAGTGAGGGGAGAGAGAGAAAGGGAGCACAGGGTCAATATCAGCACCAACAGCACAGATGGCAGACACATCACTATCACACACTGAGACGGAAAATGGACAGCATGGACCACACTGGCATACCATTAGATAAGTACCACAGCAGGTAGGAGCCAAACTCTGCCAGCTACACAGAAGCTAAGCCCTGTCTGACATGGAAAGCCACCTACCTACCTATCTAATACATGCTTTACATCCTATTATCCTGAGCTGGACCAAGCAGCAATATCTGATCTGGCATATTGGGGCATCCACTGACTAGCACCCTGCACTCAAATCCCCTGCCAGGCAACAGAGATGGTTGACATACACAATGTACTCACCCCCTTATGGCTGCTGTGATGCCCTCAAGTGCCCATCCAGCTCTTGGTAGGCCACTGGCAGCATGCAGGCCATCAGGGGGGAGGCCTTCTCCAGATGGTCCTCCGCGGTCTTCCGTGCCCTGCGTCTCAGGTCCTCCCACCATTTCCTGTAGTGGGTGCTCCACCTGCTATAGACCACGAGGGTCTGCATGTCCTTGGTGATGGCATGCCACAATCCCTTCTTCTGATGGGTGCTGACCTGCTGAGGAAACACAGAAGGCGGTACACCATGAACCTGATAATTCAGCTTGTCACACATGTGGCCCACAAAAAGCATTTCCCCTCATCAGGCACACACATGAACCTTACCCCTGCATTGACACTGCCACCAGTCATACCCCCCTACATGACACACTGCCAGCACACACACACATCTCCATTCAGTTATGTTGCATGCAACGTACCTATGATATACTTACTGTTTGGTTTGGAGGCCCATACAAGTGGCCATACTGGGGTAGGACCCTGTCCACAAGGCACTCCATCTCCCCAATGTGAAGGCTGGGGCACCTGTAGCACGAGCCATGGCAGGTTCCAGACACAGGTGACAGCAGCACACACAGTGGAGATGTCATTCTGTGGAAAGTCAGGAATCAAGTAAAGTGTTAGAAAGGAAATGGCGGTCACGTCCAATGATAATCATTGGTTCCCATACTACATAGAGGGCCATGTTAGCCAATGAGGAATTGCATGGCGGTGCGGACTGCCTTCCACCATGACGGCAACACCAGCAGTGTGATGTCACTTCCACCTGTCCTTGAATACAGGACAGGTGAGTGCTATATTCTAATGCTGGTACACATGTACAGATTAATAAGTGCATCACTGTAGTCGAATGTACTCACCTACTGTAGGAGGCTGGCCAGCTTTGTAGTGGGTACCAAGAGGTACTTACACTCTGCACCAGGTCCAGGTATCCCTTATTAGTGTAGAAGAGGTGTCTAGCAGCTTAGGCTGATAGAAAAGGTAGCTTAGCAGAGCAGCTTAGGCTGAACTAGGAGACATGCAAAGCTCCCACTATACCACTGGTGTCAGATGCACAATATCATAAGAAAACACAATACACAGATATACTACAAATAAAGGTACTTTATTTTTATGACAATATGCCAAAAGTATCTCAGTGAGTACCCTCAGTATGAGGATAGCAAATATACACAAGATATATGTACACAATACCAACAATATGCAGTAATAGCAATAGAAAGCAATGCAAGCAATGTACAGTCACAATAGATTGCAATGAGAGCACATGGGTATAGGGGCAATACAAACCATATACTCCAAAAGTGGAATGCGAACCAAGAATGGACCCCAAACCTATGTGAGCTTGTAGAGGGTCGCTGGGACTGTAAGAAAACAGTCAGGGTTAGAAAAATAGCCCACTCCAAGACCCTGAAAAGTAGGTGTAAAGTGCACCTAAGTTCCCCAAAGAGCACAGAAGTCGTGATAGGGGAATTCCTTAAGGAAGACCAACACCAGCAATGCAACAAATGTGGATTTCCGGACGAGAGTACCTGTGGAACAAGGGGACCAAGTCCAAGTGTCGCGACAAAGTCGAGATTGGGCAGATGCCCAGGAAATGCCAGCTGAGGATGCAAAGAAGCTGCCACTGGATGGTAGAAGCTGTGGATTCTGCAAGAACGAAGAGGACTAGGAACTTCCCCTTTGGAGGATGGATGTCCCACGTCGTGAAGAAGCTTGCAGAGGTGTTCCCACGCAGAAAGACTGCAACCAAGCCTTGCTAGCTGCAAGGGTCGCGGTTAGGGTTTTTGGATGCTGCTGTGGCCCAGAAGGGACCAGGATGTCGCCAATTGTGTGAGAAGACAGAGGAGGTGCCCAGCAAGACAAGGAGCCCTCTCAGAAGCAGGCAGAACCCGCAGAAGTGCCAGAACAGGCACTACAAAGAGGAGTGAACCGGAGCTCACCTGAAGTCATGAAAGAAGATCCTACGACGCCGGAGGACAACTCAGGAGGTTGTGCACTGCAGGCTTGGCTGTGCACAAAGAAAATCCTTGGAGAGTGCACAGGAGCCGGAGCAGCTGCAAATCACGCAGTACCCAGCAATGCAGTCTAGCGTGGTGAGGCAAGGACTTACCCCCACCAAACTTGGACTGAAGAGTCACTGGACTGTGGGAGTCACTTGGACAGAGTTGCTGAGTTCCAGCGACCACGCTCGTTGTGCTGAGAGGGGACCCAGAGGACCGGTGATGCAGTCTTTTGTTGCCTGCGGTTGCAGGGGGAAGATTCCGTCGACCCACGGGAGATTTCTTCGGAGCTTCTAGTGCAGAGAGGAGGCAGACTACCCCCACAGCATGCACCACCAGGAAAACAGTCTAGAAGGCGGCCGGATCAGCAATACAAGGTTGCAGTAATCGTCTTTGCTACTTTGTTGCGGTTTTGCAGGCGTCCAGAGCAGTCAGCGGTCGATTCCTTTGGCAGAAGGTGAAGAGAGAGATGCAGAGGAACTCTGATGAGCTCTTGCATTCATTATCTAAAGAATTCCTCAAAGCAGAGACCCTAAATAGCCAGAAAAGGAGGTTTGGCTACTTAGGAAGGAGGATAGGCTAGCAACACAGGTAAGAGCCTATCAGAAGGAGTCTCTGACGTCACCTGTTGGCACTGGCCACTCAGAGCAGTCCAGTGTGCCAGCAGCACCTCTATTTCTAACATTGCAGAGGTCTGGAGCACACTGGAGGAGCTCTGGGCACCTCCCAGGGGAGGTGCAGGTCAGGGGAGTGGTCACTCCACTTTCCTTTGTCCAGTTTAGCGCCAGAGCAGGGCTGGGGGATCCCTGAACCGGTGTAGACTGGCTTATGCAGAGATGGGCACCATCTGTGCCCATCAAAGCATTTCCAGAGGCTGGGGGAGGCTACTCCTCCCCAGCCCTGACACCTTTTTCCAAAGGGAGAGGGTGTAACACCCTCTCTCTGAGGAAGTCCTTTGTTCTGCTTTCCTGGGCCAAGCCTGGCTGGACCCCAGGAGGGCAGAAACCTGTCTGAGGGGTTGGCAGCAGCAGCAGCTGCAGTGAAACCCCGGGAAAGGTAGTTTGGCAGTACCCGGGTCTGTGCTAGAGACTCGGGGGATCATGGAATTATCTCCCCAATGCCAGAATGGCATTGGGTTGACAATTCCAATATTCTTAGACATGTAACATGGCCATGTTCGGAGTTACCATTGTGACGCTGTACATATGTAGTGACCTATGTGCAGTGCACGTGTGTAATGGTGTCCCCGCACTCACAAAGTCCGGGGAATTTGCCCTTAACAATGTGGGGGCACCTTGGCTAGTGCCAGGGTGCCTACACACTAAGGGGCATATTTATACTCCGTTTGCGCCAAATTTGCGTCGTTTTTTTCGACGCAAATTCGGCGCAAAACTAACGCCATATTTATACTTTGGCGTTAGACGCGTCTAGCGCCAAACTATGAGTAAAGAGCGTCATTTTTTTGCGTGAACGCCTTCCTTGCGTTAATGAGATGCAAGGTAGGCGTTCCCGTCCAAAAAACTGACTGCGACGCAAATGCGTCGTATTTATACTCCCGGGCAAAAATCACGCCCGGGAGCGGGCGGACCAAAAAACCCCGCATTTGCGCTGGATTTTAGCGCCTGGGTCAGGGCAGGCGTTAAGGGACCTGTGGGCTCAAAATGAGCCCACAGCTGCCCTCCCATGCCCCCAGGGACCCCCCCTGCCACCCTTGCCCACCCCAGGAGGACACCCAAGGATGGAGGGACCCATCCCAGGGACATTCAGGTAAGTTCAGGTAAGTATACATTTTTTTTTTTTTTATATTTTTTTTTGGGCATAGGGGGGCCTGATTTGTGCCCCCCTACATGCCTCAATGCCCAATGACCATGCCCAGGGGACAGAAGTCCCCTGGGCATGGCCATTGGGCAAGGGGGCATGACTCCTGTCTTTACTAAGACAGGAGTCATGTAAATGGCGTCTGGGCGTCGTTAAAAATGGCGCAAATCGGGTTAAGACGATTTTTTTGCGTCAACCTGACTTGCACCATTTTTAAGACGCCCTAACGCCATTTTTCCCGGCGCTGCCTGGTGTACGTGGTTTTTTTCCACGCACACCAGGCAGCGCCGGTCTGCTTGCGCCGGCTAACGCCATTCAATAAATACGGCGCCCGCATGGCGCTTCAGAATGGCGTTAGCCGGCGCAAAATTTTTTGACGCTAAACTGCGTTAGCGCAGTTTAGCGTCAAAAAGTATAAATACGGGCCTAAGGGGCATATTTATACTCTGTTTGCGCCAAATTTGCGTCGTTTTTTTGACGCAAATTCGGCGCAAAACTAACGCCATATTTATACTTTGGCGTTAGACGCGTCTAGCGCCAAACTATGAGTAAAGAGCGTCATTTTTTTGCGTGAACGCCTTCCTTGCGTTAATGAGATGCAAGGTAGGCGTTCCCGTCCAAAAAACTGACTGCGACGCAAATGCGTCGTATTTATACTCCCGGGCAAAAATCACGCCCGGGAGCGGGTGGACCAAAAAACCCTGCATTTGCGCCGGATTTTAGCGCCTGGGTCAGGGCAGGCGTTAAGGGACCTGTGGGTTCAAAATGAGCCCACAGCTGCCCTCCCATGCCCCCAGGGACCCCCCCTGCCACCCTTGCCCACCCCAGGAGGACACCCAAGGATGGAGGGACCCATCCCAGGGACATTCAGGTAAGTTCAGGTAAGTATACATTTTTATTTTTTTTATATATTTTTTTTGGCATAGGGGGGCCTGATTTGTGCCCCCCTACATGCCTCAATGCCCAATGACCATGCCCAGGGGACAGAAGTCCCCTGGGCATGGCCATTGGGCAAGGGGGCATGACTCCTGTCTTTACTAAGAGAGGAGTCATGTAAATGGCGTCTGGGCGTCGTTAAAAATGGCGCAAATCGGGTTAAGACGATTTTTTTGCGTCAACCTGACTTGCACCATTTTTAAGACGCCCTAACGCCATTTTTCCCTACGCCGGCGCTGCCTGGTGTACGTGTTTTTTTTCCACGCACACCAGGCAGCGCCGGTCTGCTTGCGCCGGCTAACGCCATTCAATAAATACGGCGCCCGCATGGTGCTTCAGAATGGCGTTAGCCGGCGCAAAAATTTTTGCCGCTAAACTGCGTTAGCGCAGTTTAGCGTCAAAAAGTATAAATACGGGCCTAAGTAACTTAGCACCCAACCTTTACCAGGTAAAGGTTAGACATATTGGTGACTTATAAGTTACTTAAGTGCAGTGGTAAATGGCTGTGAAATAACGTGGACGTTATTTCACTCAGGCTGCAGTGGCAGGCCTGTGTAAGAATTGTCAGAGCTCCCTATGGGTGGCAAAAGAAATGCTGCAGCCCATAGGGATCTCCTGGAACCCCAATACCCTGGGTACCTCAGTACCATATACTAGGGAATTATAAGGGTGTTCCAGTATGCCAATGTGAATTGGTGAAATTGGTCACTAGCCTGTTAGTGACAATTTGGAAAGCAAAGAGAGAGCATAACCACTGAGGTTCTGGTTAGCAGAGCCTCAGTGAGCCAGTTAGTCATCACACAGGGAACACATACAGGGCACACTTATGAGCACTGGGGCCCTGGCTGGCAGGGTCCCAGTGACACATACAACTAAAACAACATATATACAGTGAAATATGGGGGTAACATGCCAGGCAAGATGGTACTTTCCTACACCTACACAGTTCCAGTATCCAACACACAAACATGCTCTGTGTACACTGCAGTAGTGTGTTCATGGTTCCTGTTGACGCTCTTTTTCTACATTTGGGTCCCTTAGGTACCAACCACTGCAGAGGAATAGGAGGAGGCAAGCACCCGTGTACATACTACTTGTGGACTTGGCTACACTGCAGGACCGGCACATCATTCTCACCTACCGTCTAGACAGGGCCACATTCACAGAGCTGTGTGCACAATTGGAGCCTGGTCTGCTACCTGCTATCCATAGCACCACAGCAACCCCCCCCCCTTGTACAGCTAATCACAGTGCTCCATTTCCTGGCAACAGGCTCCTTCCAGGTGACAGTGGGCGTGGCTGCAGGGATGTCACAGACAATGTTCTCTATTGTGCTTGCAAAGGTTTTGTCTGCCATTGCTCAAACACATGTGCAGCTACATCACATTCCCCAGGTAGATGATTTACCCACTGTGAAGGCTGAATTCTATGTAATGGGACATATACCTCATGTTATTGGGGCCATCTACGGGGCCCATATTGCCTTAGTCCCCCCCAGGGCCAATGAACAAGTGTACAGAAATCGGAAGAGTTTCCACTCACTCAATGTCCAGATAGTATGCATGGCTGACCAGTATATCTTCCACGTCACTGCCAAGTATCCAGTGTCAGTGCATGATGCCTTTGTCCTGAGGAATAGCAGTGTCCTACAGCTGATGGTACAACTACAGAGGCACAGAGTGTGAGCCTGGGTCTCCACCCAATGTTTGTGAGTGTATGCCTTCAGGAGTCATGGCCCATGTCATTGCTCAGGGCTAATGTGTGTCTGTTACTTCTTGCAGGTGAGTCCGGCTACCCAAACCTGTCCTATCTTATGACCCTTGTTAGGAATCTGAGAACAGGGGCTTAAAATAGGTACATTGATGCCCATGGGTGTAACAGGAGGACTGTAGAAAGGACCTTCGGTCTCCTAAAGGCTAGGTTCATGTGCCTCTATCTGACTGGTGGGTCCCTATGCTACTCCGCTGCAAAGGTCTTTAGAATCTTTTTTTTTGTGCTGCATGTTGCACAATTTGGCCCTCAGGCGGCATGTACCCTATCTGCAGAAGAAGGTGAGTGACAATGCAGCTGTGGCAGCAGTGGACAGTGAGGACAGTGTGGAGGAGGAAGAGGAGGCGGATGTGGACAACAGGTCACATTTGATCCAGTAGTACTTTCAATGACACTTAGGTAAGACTGTTGAACTAAGTAATACTACATTTTTGTGTTGTACTGTGTGACTGCAGCATGATGCCAGTCATTGCATTTGCATCACACCTAACTGTCACCTATATCTTCCCTTAGTGCAGATGTTGGTGTTGTTCCGAACAATGTACTGCTGTGATGTGTACAGACTGCTGAGACACAATTTGTTGGATGGGTCAACCTGTTACTGGACATTTACATAGGATCATGCAGTTCATTACACTTCGTTACCTTGTACATTACCTGTAGATAAATCACTATTACTCAAGTTGTGTCCAAGGGTGTTTACTGAAAATAGTTCTACAATGGGAAGTGCAATAGAGTGGGGTGATGGTTGGGAATAATCCAGAGTAGTGGTCCAGTCTGTTTGTAGCACAGGTCCAGTGTCGAAGGGGCCATAGGAAGGGGAGCAATGGAAGTTCAAAGTGGACAAGGTGACACAGTGGAACATAAGGGGGACATTCAGAAGAGGCTCATTTCCTGGCGGTGGTCTTGGTCTTGGCAAGTGTCTCTGGTGTCTGTCTGGGTCGCAGAAAAGGTTTGCAGGGTGGGTCACATTCTGCAGGGGAAGGGGTGCTGGTGGTCTGTGGGTCCTGTTGCAGGGCCTCCTGTCCACTAGCTGCATCAGATGTGGAGAGCTGGTCGGTATACTGGCTAGTGGAAGGGGGCCACTGATGTGCTGTGTAGTCCCTCATGATGTTGGCCAAATCACTCAGCACCCCTGCTATGGAGACCAAGGTGATATTTAGGGCCTTCAATTATTTCCTGATCTCCTGGTTGTGGTCCTCATGCATCCGCTGGTTCTCCGGCATGATGTCTATCACCTGACCCATCTTGTCCTGGGATTGTTGGTAAGCCCCCAGGACATTAGTGAGTGCCTCCTGGACAGTTGGTTCCCTGGGCCCATACTCCCCCTGGTGCACAGCTGTTCTCCGAGTGTCCCTGGCCCCCTGTGCCTGTGTCCCTTGAACGGTGTGCCCACTGCCACTGACCCCAGGACCCTCATTGTCTTGCCTGTGATTTGTGGACTGGGGTCCCTGTAAAGGTGGGCACACTGCTGATTGACGTGTCCTGGGGACAGAGGTCTGGGACATTGGGTGGCTGCTGTGGTGTTGGATACTGAGGGGGGAGGCTCTGTGGTGGACTGGGTGTGGGCTGGGGTATCCGACTGACCAGTGGTCCCTGATGAGCCAGGGAATTCATCCAGATCCAGAAGTCCAGAGTTGCTGTGATCACTGGGGGCTTCTTCTGGTGGGGGACTGGGTAGCCGTGGCACCTCCTCATCACTGAAATCGGCTGAGGCACCTGTGGGGATGTAAGTGATGTATTATGCTACATGTCTGTGACATAGTCTGCAGCCCTAGCTTCCCCCATATTATTGCTGTAGCCCTGCCACCTTTGTTTGTGTATGGTTATATATTGTGGGATTGTTAGTTCTGCATGCATTGGTGGTGGGTGTACATGCAGGGCTTGAAGGGATGTGCAGGCAGTGGGTATGGCATGCAGGGCTTGGCATTTAGGTTATTTAATTATGGTGGTGCACTGTGTAGAATGGAGTGCAGTGATCGGTTCCAGGGTGAGGGGTGGTGGTGGCATACAGTTATGAGGGGATTGGTAGTAAAATTGACTCACCAGTGTCCAGACCTCCAGCAACTCCAGTGAGTCCTTCAGGATGAAGGATTGACAAGACCTGCTCCTCCCATGTAGTCAGCTGTTGGGGAGGGGGTGGGGGTCCACCGCCATTCCTCTTGATGGCGAGCTGGTGCCTTGCTGCTACGGAATGTACCTTCCCCCTTAGGCCGTTCCACCTCTTCCTGATGTTGTCCCTTGTTCATAGATGTTGTCCCACAGCGTTCACCCACCCACAATCCGCCGCCACAGCTCCATCTTCCTGGCAATGGATATCTGCTGGATCTGTGCTCCAAACAGCTGTGGCTCTACCCTGGTCCTCAACCATGACCCGCAACTCCTCATCAGTGAAACGGGGGTGCCTTTGTGGAGACATGGGTGATCTGTGGTGTGTGTGTTGTGCAGAGGGTGTTGAGTAATGTGGTGGGGTGTGTGGTGTGTGGTGCGTGACAGATGAATGGGTGGTTGTGGTGTGCGTGTGCAGTTGTCTCTGTGATTTGCGTGGCTAACTATTGCAGTCTTTTCGTGTTAGCAAAGGATGGTGGGTGATGTGGGTGTGTGTTTTATAGTCCTGGTGGTGGGTGTGTGGGGTGTGTGTATTTGTGTCAGGTGTGGGTTTATTGTTCTAGCCAATGTTGTCTTGTTTTGTCTTTAGGTGGCGTTATCCGCTGCAGCAGTGTTCAAGCCAATGGTTTACCATCGTTGAATGTCCGCTGTGGTGATTGGTGGGTCATTATTTGGAGGGCGTAGTGTTGGTGGCATAACAGTATGGTTGGTAGTACCAACAGTTTATCACGTTCAGTGGGTCTGGCGGATATGTGGTTGTGAATGTTTTCTTTCAGTTTTGAATGTAAGTGTCATTATGTGGCAAACGGATGTCTGCCTCCGCAGCGGTATGATGGCTGCAGTCAACACGGCAGTATTCGTTATTCACCGCCAAGGTCATTTTGTTAGAAATTAGGTCTCTAGTTGGCAGATGTACACACCCTTGTCCAAGTAGGGACCACAGTCCTAATCAGGGTAAGTCAGAACACAACCCAAATTATCCTGTGCTTACCCTCTGGTAGTTTAGAAAGCAATGTGTAAAGTATTTTTACAATAGCTCATACAGTAACTCAGTGAAAACATCCCAGAAATACACCACACAGGTTTAGAAAAATAGATAATATTTATCTGAATAAAATAAGATAAAAACTTCATAAATCCAATATGCACAAGATTAGATATCACTTATTAAAGGTTTAAAAGAGTCTCAATCCTTTAGAATCATTGGTTATATACTCGTACCACATGGTACCTATGATGCGTCAAAAGTAACGATGCACTGGGGCCACAGTGGAGGAGGTGCATTGAAAAATAAGATGCTGAATCGAATTTTCTGGCACGGCACAGAGGATGCATTGTTTTTTCCATGCTGCAAGGTGATGTGTCGATTTTCAGGAGCGCAGCCTTGGTTCCTCACCGCATTGCGGCGATATTTTGACGCCCAGGGATGATGTGTTAAAAATCCTTGATGTGCTGGTTGAAAGGAGCAGGTGCTGCATTAGTAGGCGCTGTGGTGATTTTTTCAGCTGCAAGACAAGTGCTGCATCAAACTTACAGTTGCAAGTCCGGAGCTGCGTCGTTCCGGTCGGTGGTGGAGCGATTTTCCAGCCGCGATGCAGGTGCTGCATTGATTTCTGCAGGCATTGCATCGATTTTCCGACGCACAATGATTTTCTGAAGGGGTGAAGTCTTTGTTGGCCCTGAGAGTGTAGAAACAGGTGGCAAGCTCAATCCAAGCCCTTGGAGAGCATTTTTGGAGGATGGCAGAGTCCTTCTAGCAGAGTCAGGAGCACCAGACAGCAGGGCAACAAGCTGGAGGGCAGTCCTTCAGCAAAGCAGGACAGATGAGTCCTTTGGGCAGCCAGGCAGTCTCTCTGGCAGAGCCTAGTTGTAGGTCCAGGAGTGTCTGCTTTGGTGGGGTCAGAGACCCAGTTGATATACCCAAAAATGCCTTTGAAGTGGGGGAAACTTTGAAGTGCACAAGTGCCTCTTTCAGCCCAGTCCTGTCTGTCAGGATCCCTGTGGGTGGTTATCAGTCCTTTAACTGAGGGCAGGCCACTGGCCTCTGAAAAGTATGAGGGAGCCCTTCCAGTCTTCCTGCCCAGGAAGACCCATTCAGTATGCAGATGAATGCAGATGTGACTGAGTGTCCTGTGTTTATGGGTGTCTGGGTGGAATGCACAAGGGGAGCTGTAACCAGCACACACCAGACATGGATTAAAGACAGGCTGTAAGGAACAGATGGCAGCAAGTGCAGAGAAATGCCTACTTTCTAAAAGTAGCATTCCAAAATAGTAATATTAAATCCAACTTCACCAGTAAGCAAGATTTTCTATTACAATTCTGGCAATACTAATCATAACAGCGCTACTCCTTCCAGATCAGAATCTAAAAGTGTTTCACTACCAGGACATGTAAAACACATAAGCATATGTCCTGTCTTTTTCTTACATAGCACCTTGCCCTGTAGGTTACTTAGGGCCTACCTTTGTCTTGACTTATATGTAGAAAAAGTGGTGTTTAAGCCTTGGTAAGTAGTTTAAAATGCCAAGTCGAAGTGGCAGTGAAACTGCACATAAAGGCCTTGCAATGGCAGGGCTGAGACATGGTTAATGGGCTACTTATGTGGGTGGCACAATCAGTGATGCAGGCCCACTATGAGCATTTAATTTACAGGCATTGCCAGGGGGGGCATTCCAGGAATGTTGTGGTGATTATTCCCAGCCAACATCCATGGTGAGATGCCAAAAGCTTATGCCTCCCAGAGCAGGTATAACGTGGCATAATAGCTTTGTTAATCCATGTTTCTACCTCGTTCCATGTGTATTGCTTTTTGCAACATTCTTAGAAAGAGGAAAATGCCATTTGGGATTGTTTTTGTTCCAGAAAGTGCCCCTTCTGGCACAAAAATAATCCTCCATGCAATACGGACACCCTTGCACCATGGTGCCAATTGTGTGCCAGCATGGAAGGAAAGGGCAGGAATGCAGGTATTGCATTAATAAGGTGCGTTTCTGCCTTTTTACTTTGGTGTAGGGTAGCACAGCAAGAATGCTTGCGGCACTGCCCAATGCCAATTGCCCATAAATAAGCCCCATTATGCCAAGTTCTTTCATATTGATACATTGCGTGTTTCTTTCTCCACACCATTAACGCAATCAGTCACAACTACGTGCACTGTTAACGTACACATGCAACACGTTTCACATCATCAAGCATGTCAGCTCAGAAATTTACAGGCAAATCACTAATCCCTGGGAGCGTTTCCATGCATTGCACATTACACAACACTGTAAAACACAGAAATGCCAATTAGCACCTGTCACATCATTTGGCAGACACGCATCCATGCTAAATTGTCAAAAATGAAGCATTGTGCAGTCAATTGCGTTGTGTGTAAATCACTTATTGACTAATTTGGCAAGGATGTGTCAGAAAAATATAACACATTGGGAGAAAATGTGATGCATTCACCCAGGAAATGATGCAACGGCTTTGCCATGTTGCATACCAGGAAGTGTGAAAGTACTTTCACTTTCCCTAGAAGTCTTGTTGTCTGTGCTGGCTGGTGGATGTGTTTGTTGGTTCCTGAAGAGTTTGGTGCGGTTACTTGGTCTTGTTGGTGTCTGTGCTGTCCCTGTTGTGTGCAAATAGTGTCATTGTTGTCTTGTTATTGTATTTTGTATTGTTTTTTGTAGTGTATTGTTGGCTGTTTGCTTACATAGTGGTTCATAGTTTTAGGGGTAGAGGTACTTGTAGGTTTAGGCAGTGTTTTGTTAAGGCTGTTTTTGAGGGAGTTGTCTGGAGGAGCAGTAACATAATATTTCTGAGTCTGGGGGCCTTCTATGGGTGATTATCCACTACCTGCCCAACATGATAGCCACTGATGGTTGGATAAACCATGGATACCCTACCCGTGACAGGAAGAAGCATTGGATGAAGGTGCGGTTTCATCTGAACCATGTTTTAGGCTTGGACTGCTCCATACATCAAATAAAACACACATGCGCAGATGCCATTAGCAGGGAGGCTGATCTAATTCATCTTGTCAGCATGCAAGTTGATGGGCCTGTCAGTAAGTACAGATATACCAAGAGGTCACAGATGTTTCTCCTTGACAAAAAAATGTAATTGACTTGAATATCAGATATGTTTTGGGGTTAGTATGCCATGCTACAGGCGATCTCTGTTAGATATAAACTATGACACAGAATAATGTCCACAGTGGCCTAGCACTAGCCCAACCATACAATGCAGTACAGAGGAAGCCCAAAGGTACTTGGTGACCCATCAGGCACTGTGCATGGAGTGTTGTCACCTGGCCTTCCCTGTTACTACTGAGTCCAACTGTATGGCCCTCCCTCCATGTATGCTGCAGAGGAACACACTCAGATGTCATCATGTCACAGAATGGGCAGGTTGTTTGTTGCACCTCTAACACTTTTACATCAATGTTACTTTGAAAATGATTAATATTCTGTAATAAGCCTGTACAGGGCCATAATAGGCAATGTTCAGATAATGTGCAGTAGTGACATGTTGAGCAAAGTGAAGCCAATGAACAAGCATGGCTATTGTCTGATGTGTTTATAGTAAGGGACACATACTACTTTGACAAACTGCCAGGGAAATTATTTGCCTGCAGAGGGTGGTCTGTCTATTCATTTGATACACATAACCATCAAAGGCAGGCACCCTTGCACCATGTAGCAATGAGTGATGTTTTTGAACTTGGTATGCACTCTGTGCAGCTGAGACATTGTTTGCATGATATTACCCATAAACACTGCAACATGGCATACCTATGTTCATCATTAGGCCATATCAACTTTGCCATATGCTACATGTCTAATGTGAAGATTATAAGAGACATTTGTGACATCAATGTACTGTGCTTCATTTGTACACAGTGTACCTGACCTAAATTCACTGAGCATTACTCCATGTTTTTGGGTTGTAGGTGGACCTGAGCCATAAACAGTGACTGAGGTGGAAACATTCTGGGATCCCGATATGACCAGTGAGTGTCATCTGAATGTTTTATGTGCTCTGTAAGGATTGAGGGGGTCATTCTGACCCTGGCGGTCTATGACCTCCAGGGTCGCGGATGACGGAAGCACCGCCAACAGGCTGGCAGTGCTTCATTGCCCATTCTGACCGCGGCGGTAAAGCCGCGGTCAGAAAACCGGGGCCGGCGGTTTCCCGCCGATATTGCCCCGGCTGGGCGAATCCGCCATGGTAGCGCAGCAAGCAGCGCTGCCTTGGGGATTCTGACCCCCTTACCGCCAGCCTGTTTCTGGCGGTTGTCACCGCCAGGAAGAGGCTGGTGGTAACGGGTGTCTTGGGGCCTCTGCACCGCCCATGCCACTGGCATGGGCAGTGCAGGGGCCCCCGAACAGGGCCCCGGCCGGCTTTTCACTGCCTGCGTAGCAGACAGTGAAAAGCGCGACGGGTGCAACTGCACCCGTCGCACGGCCGCAACACAGCCGGATCCATTCGGAGCCGGCTTCTGTGTTGCAGGCCTCCTTCCCGCTGGGCCGGAGGGCGCTAACATGGTTAGCGCCCTCCGGCCCAGCGGGAAGGTCAGAATGACGCAGTGGTCTTTTGGCCGCATAGCGGGCAAATGGCGGTTCCCGCCTGGCGGGCGGCTACTGCCGCCCGCCAGACTTGGAATGACCGCCTGAGTGTAAATGTTCATGGCAGACATTTACATGGATATACTTCTTAGACCACATGTATCCTGATATGTGGGAACTGCCATCCTGCATCAAGGATACCAGAGCATCCCTCAGATTTCTGCATATCAATGACATGTGAGAAGGGAAAGCATAGGATGAATGTCCAACATGCCTCTGTTTTTAAATGGTGTTTGTAAGAAAGATATGTGATTTTGCCTTTAGACAGGTAAACTGCAATCTGTCTGTCTGTTGCATGTTGCTAGAGTAGTTGTACACATGGGAATGTATGGTCATTTTCTTTAGTCCAGGTCACACAGGATGTGAGGATTTCTACCTCAGTGCAGAGAGATTAGATATGACTGAATATGGCATATCACCAGTCCTCCAAGGGTAATGAATTTAAGGCGCTTACTCATGTCCTCCTATGCCCAATGATCAATAAGCAATACATGACCATACAATTCTAATATCTTTGGAAGTGATAGGACAAGTGCACATAAACAATGCATGCCTGCACTGTGTGGTCAGCATACATCCAATTACACAGTCCAGTTACTGACAGTGGTACCCATATTGGGTCACCATGAAAAATGACAGCCTTGATGAACTCTAGGAAAAGACAAACAAGGTACAGCACAGGATACCCCTTCATATGAGAACTACAGCATTCCTGCACACACTCATCACATGGCTGTGGGTTGAGGTTATGTGCATCAAGGTAACAATCCAAACTGACTTGTATGGGGAGACACTAGGGTATGTATTGGGTCACATTGTTTTGCATGTGTTTCAGTACTTGGAGCCTGTTATATGATTCCATGTATTTACATGTTAAGAGTGGAGATGTGTCCAACAGGTCATTATGAGGGTACGACAGGTAGTCACCCTCCATCTATGTATCAACCATATTGCATGCTGCTTGAAACACCCCAGGGAGTAGCTTGTGTAACCATGAGTGCTATTCCTTGTGTACACAATATCACATTTAGGAATCTGTCTCAGTAATATTATGCGTACAGGTATATTTGGGCATACACTGCCATTTTGTGTACCTACATTCTTGAAACATAAGTACCTTTGCATCATTACATTGAGAAGTATGTATTTCAAAAGAGCCCTTGTCATTTTTGCATTCTAAAATGTAAATGTATGCTCAGGACATGCCACATGTGATGTTTTTGTTGTCTAAAGCCTAATTTTTAATTAAATAGGCACAGCTTCAGCTTTGTCTGATACTTGTTTGTATTCTCCCCAACATACAACATGACAACAGACCAATTTGCATGGGATCAGGATAGAACATTACTGCCACCTCAGGCATGTTGTCCCGGCATACTGGAGGATGGGCTGCAGATATGTGGATAAAAAGGCAGCCGGAACATGGTCCACAGAAAAACAGGGACAACAAGGAGCAGCCAAGCCAGGAACCAGCCAGACAGGCAACGTGCGCCATAGTGGGGGAGAAGGATCACTTCCCGGAACCTCTTCTGGCCCAACCCTGATTGCACCACAGGCCCAATCAACAACCCCAGGGTAGCCACCTGGCTTTGAGCAGCAGGCCCTGAATGACCAGGCCAAACTTAAGAGACATGGAGTACAACTGGAGGAGCAACTAGACATTACTATATGGACCACAAACAATGTCCAGCAGGCAGTGGACAGGACTGGTACAGAAATCAGAGCCTCTCTGTATGATCTAGGTCTTTTCCCATTTTTTAGGTTGTTTTTAAAATCTGTACATAGCATAGGTTGGTTTAGACATTAGCATAGGGATAGTCTAGTAGTTGAGGCCCATATTTATACTTTTTTAGTGGCACATTTTCGTTATTTTGTGACACAAAAGCGGTGCAAACTTACAAAATACAATTGTATGTTGTAAGTTTGCGCTGCTTTTGCAGCAAAAAAGCGGCGCAAATGTGGCGCTAAAAAGTATAAGTATGGGCCTTAGTGTTATCAATTTTTAAGATTTTCTAGTTTTATCTTGTTAGTTGGGAATATGGGTGGGTTCTTTGAGAGGGTGTGATGTTCAGTATATGTAGAAAAAACCTAAAATAATAACATTTTGAAAAAGTCCCCAAAAAAAAAAATTGTTTAGCTTTAAATGTTTAGTTAGTTTGTATATAGGTGTAGTTCATGTTGTTAATGTATGCAGATGTGTTTTAAGTGGGGTGGAGGTTGATGTCAACATGGCTATTGTGGTATATGTGTAGAACAGAATAAGTTAAGGTTAGGTAGATTTAGGTAGTTGTTAGATAGGTTTGTGTAGGTTATGTCAGTTTATTAACATTTAAGTTAGAATAGGTAAGTTAATTTAGAGTAGTTCTCCTTAGATTTTATATGCTGATTTAGATATTAATAAAATATGTTTTCTAATTTCACAAACTGGCATGTGATTAACTGCATAGGAGCTGAAATGTATTGTTAGGTGGAGTTACACTCATGCTGTAGGGTTTCCATGCAGTGTTTGTTTACATGTGTGACACGATGGAATACCTACAGAAAAGATCCTGCCAAGTTTGAGACTAATTAATATAGGGGACTCTCACACGTGATTCGACAATACAAGTGGCACTCCTGCTGTGAATGAACACACAGGCCAAAACAGGTACTCCCATACTGCTGCATTGTGTGTGTTTGAGTAGTGCTACAGGTGTTGAATGGATAATCATGTCAAACAATTGTCAGTATTCAGGGCGGTTTTGGCTCACCCACTGCTGCCAATCACTTACACACTCACACGTTTGCATCCTTTTAATGTCACAGCTGTGTTGGTATTTGCTTGTTAATGTCCATGGATATGCTCCCCACCCTTACCATAGCCTGAAAGTTACTTGTTGCACTTCATGCTTGTGGCTTTTATTAACTATATGCTAGCATATATGCACATAGGGTTGACCAAAACTGTTCCCCTTGGCATGTGTAGATTTATCATTGGCTCTATGACACACATTTCTCTTTGGGTAGTAGGTAGTGTCTTTAGGGTGGCAACACTTTTTTTGGTCTACTTAAATTATGGTATTTGCTTGTTAATGTCCATGGATGTGCTCCCCACCCTTACCATAGCCTGAAAGTTACTTGTTGCACTTCATGCTTGTGACTTTTATTAACTATTTGCTAACATATATGCACATAGGGTTCACCAAAACTGTTCCCCTTGGCATGTGTAGATTTATCAATGGCTCTATGACATACATTTCCCTCTGGGTAGTAGGTAGTGTCTTTAGGGTGACAACACTTTTTTTGGTCTACTTAGTCCAATCATCAACCGACATACAACACACAGGTCGAAGTAAGTGCATTTATTTACGGGTGTGAATATGTAGGATCACAGTCGCAGATATTACATCAACAAACCCCAACATTGTTTTAGAGCCATAAGATCTCCAGATAGAGTCCATGGGGGATACACGCCATGAAATATGTTGAGGAGAGGAGTATTCCAGTTAGAAGGAGATCCAAACTGCCATTAGAGAAGGGAGGCCACATTGACGGTCCACAAATGGAAAAGAGCAACACGCGGGTAATAACATACTGGACAGCGCCAGGTTACTCAACACCGGTCCAATAGGGAAAATGGCTAAGTGGGACAGACATGCGTTACTGGGAAGTCTCCATCTGAAAGTAGGGAAATCCACTTCTTCCTCCTCTGATGTGTAGTGGGCCTCCCCTGAGGATGGTGGTCTTTGTGCAGGAGGCATCTGAGGCACACACACAACAGGGGCTGGAGATGTGGCCCCTCTGTCCCCAGCAGCATTTGCATGTGCCAACGAGGAAGGCAACGCAGCACTGGGAAGGGCCTTCTGGCTTGTCAGCACAGCAACAACGTCCTGGTGAAAGACACCCATTATCGTAATATAGGACTCCTTCTTCTGCTCCATGGATAGCAGAATGTTACATATAGCCTCAGGCTGGGTGGCAGCCTCACTGGTGTCACATTAACAGGGCTGTTGTTGCCTCTGCCTCATGACACCAGCAATGTCAACCAGGGACTGTTCAAGTCTCTGGAGCGGAGTGTAGGTGCCTCTAACCGCATCTGAGGTGTCCTTATTGAGACTAAGGTACCTAAGGACTCCCTCTAGGGTGCCTGCAATGGTCTCCGTCCCCGCCCCCACCTCATCCATCATCTGCAGCTTGACTCCTACTGCTTGGCATTGACATACAACCTGTGGGTCCTCGAAGCCCAGGGCTGTCCTGGGACTTGCTGATGGTGTAGGTTGGGTTGTAGGCAGTTCCTCTGGAGACCCAGTGATGTTATCAGCCCCTCCTACTCCCAGAGAAGGTGAGACAATGTAATTCAGGAATTGCTGGAACAGGTTATCGTCCATGGGAGCCATGGGGGCAGGATGGCGTCTGCAGGAGGTTGGTCTCCTTTGATAGGCAGCTGGTTAGAAAGAGGAGTTCCTCCCTCTTTAATAAAATGGGTATATGTCAATATTGTTCAATGCTAGATGTTGACAGTACTTATTTGACTGACATACAGTATTTGAACTCTTTCACTTTCAACATTGATGTGTGGTACTTGTGTTACTTGTATATATTGAGGGGAAGTGGCAAAGTATTTTACTTTCAGATGGCAGGGTCTGTGCATTCTTCACGTGCCATTCTGTGACAAGGGTGTTTGTTTGTGTCATAACACACATTACACCACATTTACACAGCTTGCTGCCCTGCCAGTACAGATATTCCGAGTTAAAGTACACATACATCTTAATGATTGGCACGTCCTTTAATGAAGGTGGTGTCTAATGTGTTTTTCATGTATTCACAGCACTACTGTGCACAATGCACAAACATTATTTCATCTCAGCATTGTCCCTATCATTTCCTATGGCCACTCCTCAGGCCACAGCTCCTGTAATAGTACACAGTGTTTGTTGATGTATTCAATTAGATTCTGCTGTCAGTCTTACACACGCTACATCATGGCAGTCTGACCTGTTGTGCTGCCTGGCATGCACGTTGAACAGTCATCTTTCTATGGTGCATAATGATGGTGCATAATGATCATGCATCAACACTACACAACTAGCAACCTGCCACACTGCTGGAATGTGCTGGTGCATGTTCTTGCCATGTGTGGGCTATCTCTCTAAACAGTGACCAGTGTGTGTGTACTCTGAAGGGATATACACTGCAAAACTAGTTATCTAGCCTGCACTGACTCTCACCCTGTTTCATTGTTTCACGAGTTGAATATCTGCTGAGTATCACACATTGTTAGAGTTATTCCCACTCCCTGTAACATGTACATGGCTCCTCTGTCAACTTACCTTAACAGAGAGATGGAAGCCTGATCATTCATTGACTAATATGTGATTCCAAAGTATACATTTACATGACCTGAGGCTATTGATGTACTCTTCAGGAGTACTGCCAACATTTTGGAGCTACTCCTGCAGAGTACACAGGGGCCCATTGAATACACTGATATGCCCCATTTTAATGCCTCCTCTGAGAAGGCATTAAAAGTGCCAGAAAAATGGCGCAAGGAAATCTCTTAGATTTTCTTGCAACATTTGTCGCCCCCCCAACGGGGAAATGCCCCCCTGGCATATATTATGCATGGCACATGCATAATGAGGCACAAGGGTTTACTAAGTTGTGCAATGCATGCATTGTGCCACTTTGTAAACATGGTGCATGTAAGAAGCCACTTTAGCGTCGTCTTAGTGTCACAAAAATTACACCATGGCAGCGCTAGGCTCTCTTAAATCAGGCCCTATTTTTCTAGATCCCAAGGGTTGCTGAAATTGCTCAGTGCTAACGAATTTTCAACAATATTTTTTAAGCTAGAATAGCCCATTGAAAAATGTTGGCCACTCGTGTGACAGATACACAGGCTTAATCTAAGTAAAGGTGCCAATTGGACTCTATGAGCACCCTATTAAGGAAATACTTAATAGTATAACAAAAAGGCACATAATTCAGTGCTATGAACTACTAATTTGGAATTGTGTTTAGTCAGTGAAGGACAACCCTATCGACTAAATCCAATCTGTTATACTGTAGCAGTGTGATTATTTACAATCTTAGCTGTGCATGGCATCAGCTTGTGGTTTGTAATCAATATCCGATTTCTACCTTGTGTTTTCACAGAGAAAAATGAGAGAATTCATTTAGAAATGTGTTTAGTGTTTAAGTGGAGGAATGCTGGGAAGAAATCACTGAGTTCCTCTCTGTAGTTTGTATTGACTGCAGCAGACCCATTAACAGGTCTGATCTTTTCCCTGAGAAGCTCTTAATCTCCTTCTCCAGCCCTAAACCTCTGAAGAAATTAACGATGATACAAATTTAGTTTTCTGAAGCTCGCAGCATGAAACGGAATATTGGGAAATTATTTTTATGAACTCTATTGCAACAACAGCAGCCGTGCAATTTTGGCAGTGGGCGTCTGATTGTAGGTGGTAATGTATGCAAGCTTGTATTTTGTCTAATTTGCATTTGACATTTTCGGATAGTAGCTGGGCCAGATGATTAGCTGACCTGAGCATAAAAAATGCGCAAAAGTCACTAATTCTGACTGTTAAATATATTGGAACGAGTAACAGTTACCAACCAAACTAATTGGGGGAGAACTTCTATTCGGAGCTTCCATGTAAGGGCGAAAAGAGCGACACAGGAAGCCATGAAAAAAAAACATCCCTGATCATGTCCAATGTAAAACATGTGCAGTACAATTGAGCAATGATAATTGGTCATAGACTACCTCCTCCAATAACGTTAATATCGCTTAAATTGGTTGATAAAAATACAGACGTTTTACATTACAATAAATGCATTTACCATGTATGCCTTTACCATGCATCCTTTTCCACACATCTTCACCACGAATATACTTTTACCATGCATGTTTTTACAACAAAACAGTAATGGGCATACTTAAGAGCCCCTAGAGCCACTGGAGGGTCACTTTTTGTGACGGTCCGGTGGTGTTATGCCCTACACCTTATTTACAAGGTGGAGTTAAGCCACTTTTTGTGGCTTAACGCCACCTTGTAAATATGGCCCCTTCACATGCAGCACTTTGCGTGGAAAGGGGGTGCAGTGGGTGTTGCAGTGGGCGGGCCACAGCAACACCCACTGCATTTTGTGCTATCGCTGTTCAAAATCCCTATAGAAAAACTAATGGTGAAAAATAGTTTTGGGGCCCTCCTTTTTCTTGCCCCCGCTTGATGAATCACACTGAAACTTTCCAGACAGCAGCTGAAGTGACTGCTGAATTTTGGGGGAAAATTCTGTGAAGATTCATCAACCGGCACCAAATACTGTATATAGGCAAGTAAATAACACTTTTTCCATAGAAACTAGGTCTTAACTATAATTACCTATTGGCAACCACCACTAAAATATATATATTTATAACATCTATGTCACTGAAAAAAACTAAGATTGTAGAAATGTTATAGTTAGGAAATAGAATTTTAAAAAACTTAGAAATTCACTGAAAATACCAAAGGTTACAGTGATGTTATAGTTAGGCTCTGAATTTACTTGTACACAACCTTAGAAATTCACCTGGTAAAGTTAGAGCTATCTTAATTAACCATAACTCCTGCCTTAAGATAACTATAACTCGATCCACCACCATGCACAAGTATGTGATCAATACTTTTACTGCAGATGTTAAGTGACTTTATCAATGATGTTATCAAAGATGTCATGAATGCTGTAATTTGTGGGGTAATTAGCAGTGCATGGCGAGGGTGCAGTTATAGTTACCTTAGGGCACGAGACCCTGAGGCCAACCACCTATAAGCACCAAACTTTGCCCCATGCACAGCCTTTGTCTGCTGCCGGCCGCTAATGGCTTCATGAGGGGGACTGTGCAGCCCACCTCCAACAAGAAGAACCCTAGGAAGGTGGTGGTCCCTGAGGTATATAAGAATATCTTTTTGAACATTTGCTCCAGGGAGGTGGTGGTCCACCGGGCTGTGCTCCCCCACCGCACACAAATTTCACAAATGCCCCAGGGAAATGGTTGTCCCTGAGGCTACAGGGGAGCTGCCCCCCCCCCCACATTAACTTTGATTAATGCCCAGTGAGGTGATGGTCCCATGGGCTGTGCAGGAGGCCGAAGGGCATCCTCCACACAAATAAACCATTTTGCCCCAGGGAGGTGGTGATCCCTGCAGGGAGGGGAAGCTACGCGACCCCCTGCACATTGCTCCAGGTAGGTGGCTGACTCCCGACACTTCAATCAACAATAGCCCCGGGATTTGGCCCACACAGGAGTTTCAGAATAATGAAGCGTGGGAGACTGTGCTTCATTTAAAAAAAATTTTTTACCGGCTGTACTGTGAGTTGAGGTGAAAATTAAAAAAACGTGCTTTTTAGCACTGGGTGGTCCCTCTAGGACCCCACTACCAGAACTAGGGGGTCAGGGTGTCCATACCCTGGCCCCTTTTCTTTTTTTTAACCTTTTTTTCTGGGAGTCGGCTGAAGCCAAGTCCCAACATGACTGCCAACACTTCCTAGTTTGAAATGTTGCTCACCAACCAGAGCTGTGCATTTGCTGTGCACAAGGCCTTAATCTTCGCAAAGTCATTGCAACCTCAAATATACAAATTTGTTATCCATTAAAATACTGAACTGATTTACACAAAATAAATGAAAGTACAATCTGTGTACCGAAAGCTAGTTTTCTGCTAAATTTAATGTAATTCCGCCCAGTGGTTCAGGCTGTTTAGTCTTGTTCAAAGGCCCTATGGAAATTAACATGGGAAAAACAACTTTTTGACTCCCCTTTTTCTTGGCCCCTGCTTGATGGATCACCCCCAAACTTTTCATGGACAACCAGAATCACTGAGGTATTTTCTTTGTAAAATTTCATGAAGATTCATCGAACGGTGCCAAAGACATAGGCAAGTCAAAAAACACTTTTCCTATGGAGAAGCGCCAAAATATAAATATGGAGTTAGGTTTGCGCCGGATTTGCCTAAAAAAAAAAGACTCATCTCCGGCTCAGAGTATAAATATGCCCCTAAACCTGGAACCAAGAACAATGCACAGTTTGTGCACTACATTAAAAATGGTATAAACTAATATTGTGAATATTAAAACTACAAAATGTGTTAACCTACCTAGCATACCACTATTGTAAACACTGACAAATTTGGCCCATTATAAAAAAAGTTGAACACTGCATTTAGTATCCCCAGCAGGGCGAACAACATTCCCTATGAAAGATACAGTTATAACTGAATATTCTGCACATTTATTAATTCAGGCATTGTGGACCATGCTATGTTGCCACAGCATGTTTAAACATAAGAAATTAATAATTAGTGGGTCCTTTTACATCATTGAATCTCTAAAACATGGATAGAAAAATACTTAAAAGTACCATGTACATGGTATCTTTGTTGAGATGGGTAGCACAATCCATCTTCCTATACTGAGAATTTTCCTACTGACGATTGCCAATAGGTAGTTGTAGTTAGGACCTAGTTTCCTTAGGAAAAGTGTTTCTTGTGTTGCTAGTAACTTTGAAGCAATTTCATGATTCTTCATAACATTTTCTAAACTACTAAGTCAGTCACTTCAGCTGCTGTCTGGAAAGATTTGGGGTGATCTGTTGAGTAGGGGCTGAGAATAAAGGGTGGTCCCAAAACACATTTAGCACATGCAGTCTCTTATACAGATTTGAGACAGCACTACAGTCCAAACTGTGGAACAGAATTACACCAAATTTAGCAGAAAGCTAGACCTGGATCCAGGAAAAGTGTCTTTTGTTATTTGTTGTAAATCTTACATGCTCCAACAGCAATTACATGATTGGCTGATCCCAATCCAAGAGGAAAGTTGCAACCACAGTTTTGTTCATTGGGATTCAGTTCCTAGTGGGTAAAATAAAATGCAAAGGTGATAGAAGGTGTTAGGGTAGAGATACCCCGACCCCAAGGGACTGATGAAGATGTCTGTGAGGGACCTCTCAAGAGGGAAAAAGTGTCCAAAAATGCTTTTTTTTTTTGTGCTCAGGGATCCGCGGATCCACCCAGATCCTCACAGATTCAGATGGATTCAGGGGAATCTGTGGATCCAGACCCTAAAAAAAAAGAACACACACACCCACTCACAGACCCTTATACCTATTTACACACACACACACTTAAACATCAACACAGCCACTCATACACCCACTTGTACACCCATGCAGCCGATCACACACCAACTCATAGTCCCTCAAAATTACTTACACACCCACACAGCCAATCACACAACTACTCATACACCCACAAGTGTGCAGAATGCAGCACACATAGGAAAAGCAAAAACAAGGAGAAATAAAAGTATTTCTCCTTGTAGCACCATGCAAACACCACCCCTGGGTAAATCCTCATAACTCTGGGGCAGCATCATAATGCAATGAGTGTTGCAGCGGAATGCCCACAGCAACACCCATTGCTTGACCTTCTGATGCAAAAAACGGTGTCAGGGGCCCATATTTACAAGACGGCGCTAAGCTATACAAAGTGACTTCAAAGCACCTTGCAACTATGGAAAGTGGCACAGTGCCCCTAGAGTGTCGCTAAAAGTGATGCTCCAGCAGTGCTAAGGGCTTGTAAATGAGCACCTAAATATTAATTACAACAGCCTGGAGAAATGTGATCCTTTTCTTGCCAGTCACACACCAACTGACTAAAGTAGAACCTTAGCTTCAAATAGACTCAATAGAATGCTCTATTAGAATGCACAGATGAAAGATTCTAAAACTTTTGAGATGCACATTACTACATTTCCCCCCTTTCTTCCCAACCAACACATTAAAGTAAAAGACTGTATAAGATAAAAACTTATGCACAACACAAAGGTAACAAAAGAAAGAGAACTTCCGGAGAAAACATAAAGATAATTTGAGTAATTATTTAGTCACAATGGATTAGCATTAAGAGTTCATCGATCTTGTACATACTCCTCTAAATAACGAAGCGGTCTGTGACATCTTTGATGGTGTACCTCTTTTACACCCAAATGAGATACAGTGTTTTAGCAACCTCCCTCTCTCACATCATCACCACCATTTTTAACATGTCTTCTCACACCACCTACAGAATTTCTCTTCAATTCCTCATTATCCATCAACAGGAAACTGCTGATACCTCCTTGGTTGGGTTCCTCCTTGTTGTTGGCACTACTTCCTCCCTGGTAAAGTGCCACCTTGAGAGAATATCATTTATTTCCATTTGACAACTCAATATACCCCTCATATACCTCCTTTAATTTCAAACATCCCAAAATTTAGACTAACCCCCAATCACTCTGCCATGCTTCACCTTCGTCAATATTGCACCTTTAGCTAATTAGTTGGCTCTTTCCAACATGCTGTTGGCTTGGGGGGTTGAACAATGCAGTGTGACTGTGTTTTATTCCACACTTTTCCAAATATGATCTCATCTTGCCGTAAGGTTCTCATTATGCTAATGAGGCTACTGGATTTGGGTGGCAGAATCTCATAGATTGTGGGATACTAAGTACTGTTCCACACCATGTGACGCATGTCGGCCTCATCTGGGTTTTTCCTGCTAACAAGCAGCGCCTCATCTCTACCCAACAGCAGGGATGATTGTGGCAAAAGGGCTTATGAGAAGGAGGCTGCTCAGGGGAATCATGGTAGATCAGATCTCGTCCCTTTCTATCATTTACATAAGTCTCACGCAGGCAAAGAGAACAGAGGCAGAATATAGTTCAATAAGGGTTTTATTGAAGTAACTGCATCTTAGATAAAATGGCATGTATTGCAATAACTAGGATGATAAAACACAATAAAAGCAAGATGGTGACAAGGAGAGTGAAACACAAAAACAGTCCCACCATACTGTCATTAGGAGTGATATACAGTTCATCAGTCATCCTTTTGTGTTGCTAAAGTTGCCCTAAGTGGGAAGGGTATTCCCAGATGTGGGTCCATTGATCGCTGCACCACTGGATTCAAGCCAGCCTGGCTGATGAAGGGTGATACCCTGAAACTGGTCCCAGGATGCTTGTTTGCTGTCCAGGGGGACCTGGTCTAGCAGTTCGGGCTGGACTGTTCCCATGAGGAATAGGGCCAAGACTGATTTGCATATAGCTGGGTCCAAACTGGGGTGACGTGGTGAGTAAAATAATGATGGATTAAACCCAGATCTGTGACTGGGGTTGAGTGTTTGAATAGTTTCAACACTTCGTCCATCATTTAATTAATTTTGTGATGTTGTTTTGTGCATCCTAAGTGCAGGGGTATGCCCAGACGTGGGTCCTTTGCTCGCTGCGCCACTTGATTCAAGCTAGCCTGGCTGATGAAGGGTGATACCCTGAAACTGGTCCCAGGATGCTTGTTTCCTTTTCAGGGAGGACCTGGTCTAGCAGTTCGGGCTGGACTGTTCCCGTGAGGAAAAGGGTCAAGACTGATTTGCATATGGCTGGGTCCAAACTGGGGTGACGTGGCGAGCAAAATAATGATGGATTAAACCCATATCTGTGACTGGGGGTGTGTGTTTGAAAAGTTTCAACACTCCGTCCATCATTTTATATTGTTTTGTGATGTAGCTTTGTGTGTCCTAAGTGGCAGGGGTATGCCCAGACGTGGGTCCCTTGCTCGCTGGGCCACTGGATTCAAGCTAGCCTGGCTGATGAAGGGTGATACCCTGGAACCGGTCCCAGGATGCTTGTTTCCTGTTCTGGGAGGACCTGGTCTAATAGTTTGGGCTGGACTGTTCTCATGATGAACATGGTCAAGACTGATTTGCATATGGCTGGGTCCTAACTGGGGTGACGTGCGAGCAAAATAACGATGGATGAAACACAGATCTGTGACTGGGGGTGAATGTTTGAAAAGTTTCAACACTCAATCCATCATTTTATTTTGTTTTGTGATGTTGCTTTGTGGGCCCTAAGTGGCAGGGGTTTGGCCAGATGTGAGTCCGTTGCTCCCTGCGCCACTGGATTCAAGCTAGCCTGGCTGATGAAGGGTGATACCCTGAAACCTGTCTCAGGATGCTTGTTTCCTGTCCAGGGAGGACCTTATCTAGCAGTTTGGGCTGGACTGTTCCCATGAGGAACAGGGTCAAGACTGATTTGCACATGGCTGGGTCCATACTGGGGTGATGTGGCGGGCAAAATGCTGATGGATTAAACCCAGATCTGTGACTGGGGGTGAGTTTTTGAAAAGTTTCAACACTCCGTCCATCATTTTATTTTGTTTTGTGATGTTTCTTAAAACTAACTGGTGACAGCCTTGCAGGTTACTGCATCTTGAATTCCCTGAGATGTATAGTTTGCAAAAATATAAAGTGTTGGTTGGAGTTGGAGCAGCTGTTCTTGGTAAATTTTAATTTTAATTATGCACTTAGTGGCAAGAACTCAACCCAGTGAAGGCCAACAACAAGGCACAGTTCAGGTCCAGTAGGTAAAGGTCAACTTGTCACTTTAGAAAAAAGGCCTTTTTCAGCTTGTTGTGTCACTGTAGCCGCATAGGTTAGCCATGTGACCCTTAGAGTCTAAGGGCCGTATTTATACTTTTTGGCGCACAACTGCACCAATGCAGTTGTGCGTCAAAAAATTCAACGCCGGCAAACGCCATTCCAAAGCACCATGCGGGCGCCTTATTTATGGAATGACGTTAGCCGGCGGAGCTGCCTTGTGTGCGTAAAAAAAAATGACTTACACCAGGCAGCGCCAGCGTAGGGGAAAATGGAGCTTGGGCGTCAAAAAATGGGGCAAGTCAGGCTGAGGCAAAATTTTCGCCTCAACCCGATTAGCGCCATTTTTTTTTACTCCCAACCCCCATTGAAATGACTCCTGTCTTAGCAAAGACAGGAGTCATGCCCCCTTGCCAAATGGCGATGCCCAGGGGACTTATGTCCCCTGGGCATGGTCATTGGGCATAGTGGCATGTACAGGGGCACAAATCAGGGCCCCCTATGCCACAAAAAAAAATATAAAAAAATACTTACCTGAACTTACCTTAAGTTCCCTGGGATGGGTCCCTCCATCCTTGGGCGTCCTCCTGGGGTGGGCAAGGGTGGCAGGGGGTGTCCCTGGGGGCATGGGAGGGCACCTGTGGGCTCCTTCCGAGCCCACAGGTCCCTTAACGCCTGCCCTGACCAGGCGTTAAAAAATGACGCTAAAGCGGCTGGACGTCATTTTTTTGGACCCGCCCAATCCCGGGCGTCATTTTTGCACGGGAGTGTAAATACGGCGCACATGCCTCGGAGTCATTTTTTAGAAGGGAACGCCTACCTTGCATATCATTAACGCAAGGAAGGTGTCCACGCTAAAAAATGACGCAAACTCCAAGATCTTTGGCGCTAGACGGGTCTAACGCCAAAGTATAAATATGGAGTTAGTTTTGCGTCGGATTTGCGTAAAAAAAAACGACGCAAATCCGGCGCAAACAGAGTATAAATATGCCCCTAAATGTTTGTCCTGGTCACAGGAGGGAGCATACAACAGGAACATTTTACACAGGAGTATACTCATGTACGGAGTAACCCAACTGCTTGTGGTATTTAGTATTTTTACTTTTTTGTCACCCAGTCACACACTAATACAAAGTGCATACTGCGGCCCAGAGCCTGCGATCCATAGGGTAAATAAGTGTGCCCTCTAGCTGACATGAGATAGTGTCTATTTCCTAGGTTCTTCAATTAGGCAAAGATGGTAGTGTACTATTTCTACAATTCTATCCCAGACATTTTTCTCTGATTCAAAAGGAGTGTGGCACCTAATTACCCAACTCTTGTAAGGTTCTGTACCCAGACCCTTGCACTGACATCCTGTTTGTATTTGTGTGAAGAAAAAACTCCATGTGAATGTGACTGTAGTATTGCAGAGATATTTTGGGCTGCTGTGAAATCCATCACCTTTAAATAGGACTGTACCTAATCTTCACGAAGAATATAAAATATTAATAGGAACCATCAAACATGATTCCTGGACATTGACAGTGGAATGAAGATCCTTTGCCTGGGACATGCTTATAAAAGTGGGACCTTAACTACCCCACTTAGTTACAGTGGCAAGTATCACAATGCCAAAGAAAGGAGTATTCCAAAGAACATTTGAAAAATGTGTTGGTCTGTTGAGAAAGCAGTCTTCTAGAGATGACATCACCTGAGCTGAACCAGCTCACTGAGTATTTCAGCATGCCACCTCAAGTGTTAACCAACAGATAACAACAACCTACTTTTGCTGACTCTTCCTTCTGTCTGACAAGACCATGGACTCACACCACAGACCAGTGTATGAAGGCAAAACTCAGGGAGAGCCACGATTTGCTTGATCAGAGCTGACTTTCCAGTGGCCACTGACTGCATCAGGCACTGCATTAAGAGAAAGAGGTGGGGCTGCCTGGCTGTGGCTAAGTCTTAGCATTGCAAGTGTGTCTACTTGCCTGTGAAGCTGTGACCCACACCCCTGCACTTCAGTTAAACAAGTGCCTGAAGTCTCGGGTAAAACCATTGCCTGAATAGAACACTGACTGTCCTCTTTACTACAGATGTATGTGACATACATGCTTTAACAATATCCTCACCTAAAGAGAACCGTATAGTTAAAGAAATAGAAACTGGCTTAACTGCCATTGACACTGGTGAACCTGACTTCTGTGTAGATAAGTTCAGTAGCACCCATAGTACATAACTGTGTGGTGATCAGCCTATCTTGTGTGCAGTATATCATTCTGATGTGATTCAAATACTTTTCTTTTTACTGAAATGAAAACACTCAGGTGAACAATGAATTATTGTGCATTTGTTTGACTGTTTGGTCTCTGCCTCCCATGCTACCTCCTTGAAAAGTCAATGACTGCTCACCCTCATTACCATGAGACTCAAGTAGTGAAAGTGTATGCTTAACCTAGTTTACAAAGCCATAGTAGGATGGACTCCAGGACACAAAAGGCAAACGGGTCCCACCACCATGGCTGTGGCCAAGTTGCCCCTGCTTGAAGTCCTCCAAACATGGTCTGATAATTGGTGGCAAGCAGTGTAGGATATATAGACCCAGTTCCAAATGTCTTGTACAGAACAATAAACTCAAATTGAACACATCATGACCCACACATAGAAATTACAGATCTGAGAGGTTGTCGAGAGTAAAAGTTTATACTATCTCTTTAGATCATTTAAAGGTTCTGTGTTTAGAAAAAAGGGTGGAGGGCTCCAAGTTTATTAAAATAGAGACAACCTTGTATTTATAGATCAACTGGTTCAACAGTCATTAACATATTGTAATGGACCCTTGGGAGAGTACCATGTTAGTAATTAGGTGTCCCACAAATTTTCTTTCTTCAACACTCCTACACTACATTAAAGCGTGCCATTGACACCAACTCTAGGAGCAATTCCCTTGGGTGCGTTAAGTCTAATTGAGCCCCTACACTTGAAGGTGGTCTTTCTCAAAGCTAAGGCTGCAGAGGACCTGGAGGCCAGGGAGAAACTGTGATTAGCTTTCTAAGAACAAGTGGAAAGGTGGCAGGAGGGTCAAGAGGAATGGGCCATAAAGTAAGGGAGAGCAAGAGGAGAGGGAGCAGAAAAAAGGTAAAGCAAGAGAAAGAAAAGGAGAGAGAACAGAGAGAGAAAGAGAGATTGGATAGTTTTGGAGAATAAGAAACTTAGGATTTTAACAGAATCAGCTGCTTCTTAGAAAAGTGATTCTCCCTCCAACTCTTCAGGACTTCTTGTGAAGGTTCCAAAATAACTTGTGTATCTGTATGTGGAAGGCAAGTATATCGAAGAATGGTTTGTGAGCTTTGCCTTAGCTTGTATGGTAAAGGTGTTGAATGACTTTTCTAAGGCTGCTGACGTAAGGAATTGTTGACCAAAAGACCAATGGAAGAACTGTCTGTAATTTGAAGAATAACTGTGCCTGATCAAATGAATTGTGAGTGAAAGATCAAAGCACTTCTGATACAATGCGAACTGAAGCCAAATAAATCCCTTCAGAAATTCAAGAAAAGCAAAAGAGCAGATGGTGTTTCATTAAAAACCTGGATTAATAGCATATTGTGTGTTTGGAATGGGTAGATGAAAATCCCTGAGATAAACGGTTTTCACACCCTTAGACATTTCATGGTAACAGAGTGACCCAGAGAGGAGTGCTCTACACTTTTTTGAAAAATCAGAAAATGGTCCATAGAAACATGCAGAAATGGCAAACCAGTTCTTAGCTGGCAGAGTTACCAAAGGGCTGGAGGAGCATTGTTTTGAGCCAAAGGTTGAAAATAACCAGATTGATTCCAATATGAAGGGTAAAGGTCAATGCAATTCTCAATTGCCTACTACTGGACACATGCAGGAAAGGAACTTGGTTCATAGTTAGAAACCATTACAAAATAGGAGAAATGAATTTCATCCAAGTCCAAAGTGGTGACTAGCTATAGTGGAGGAGCATACATTTACTGTTAGGAGATCCTGTCATGTCATGTGCATCATAGACAATAGGTTAAAAGTGGGTGAGGAGACCCGAGAGGATTTCATGGCACTCAACCTAGTCTCAAGGGACACATACGAAAGAAATCCAGATTACATTAAGCACATTAAGCACGTCCATCCAAAAACCCTGGGATTTGAGTTGGTATCCACAAGTGATTTCAGGTTTTTTTGATGGACAGAGGAAATAACCTCCACAAGCATCAGCCACAATCCTTGTCAGGATGAACCAAAAAAAATAATTAAATTAACCTGTGCTTAACACTCTGGTACCTTGGCACAAAAGCTATCATGCTTAACTTAGAGGCAATGAGTAAAGTACTCGTGCAGCATTTTACCAGTATTAACGTCAATTATTTGACACCAAACTGCAATCAGTAGAACCGGAGTTATGAATTTTACATTGTTTTTAGCAGAAACTAGCACCTTAAAGACCAAAGCACCAACCACACACATCTAGTCATAAGATCCCAGGGCAAAGTCAAAAGTTATGGGTGACAGCGATGGAGCACGGTTCAAGTACACAAAGTGAATTGGGCCCTGTCTCAGCTTACCTTCGGACCTAGAAGACATTTTGAGGAAAAATCTCTGAAAAGGTAAAGTTCAGTGGGGCAAGGAGAGCTGCTGGGCAAAGTGGCAGTTGTAGTAAATCCATATTTGTTTTTATTGGGAAGCAGGAGATTAACTTAGCCCTTTGGCTTGCAGGCCTGTGCCCCCGACACCTAGTGACTTTTAAACTACTTAGCATGATCTGTTTTAACATTTATTTTATTATGTCTTTTAAGATCGCTGCCATTGTTATGGTTAAAAAAATATTTTGATTTGCATTATCAGTGCCACTCTGTGAAGGCGTCACTATCAGCGTCGAAATCAAGTGATGCATGTAGGTATTCAAATCATGTCCCTTTCCCACTTACGTGTGACAGGAACCCAATGCATTTTGGTCTGAATTGTTTACATAATTGCTGCCAAAAGCCTGCCCCCTTATCTATTGTTGGGGAACATATCTGCGACAAGAGCTATATAAATGCATCTCACAAAGACAAGGTTATCAGAGGGATTCCTACCAGATGACACCTACCCCTTCAATGCTACATGTCACCCTGCTGCAGAATGTAGCCTTTGTGTCCCCACAGAGTCTGACCTAGACCTCATTCCAAGGTAAAGAGGGTTGGAGGGTGCTTAACATGAACATGGTACTGGCAGATTAGGTTTAGCACACCTAGCTTTCATTAGGGTAGGGATTAGGTTCTCTATGCTAGGGATTTTACATTTCATGTATATTGTAAGCTGGTGGGGGTCTTTGTATTCATGACTCTCATCTTTACAATCATGCTTCTTTTATTTTTCGTTATCACAGTCATTGCAGCTCAAGCATTTTACTGTAGATTGCAGTCATTTCAATAAACCTATTGAAACCTCTCCTGCATTTTCTTCATTGACTATGTGTGACTGAGACTTGTTACTAACAGGAGAAAAGTGTAACTTCCACAACTCCCCTGTGATGTTGCACTCTAGAGTCCATGCATAAGACTCCTGGAAGTCACCTTTTACTGTTTGGGATTATGGTGAGATACTGCTTGTGAGCTGGGAAGGTTGGGCCGACAGTTGTGACTTGTTGTAGGACTGGCTTAGTTGACTTCAAATAAAAGTGCTGTCATCTCTAAACCAGCAGTCTCACCTAAGAACAAGAGGCCAACTTCAACACAGTAAAGAATTCTGATTTTGGAAGTCAAAGATCTGCAGCAGAAGAAGCTGCAGGATGTAGCTAATGAGGGCTCCATGATGCCAGATACTTTTTCCGTGAGTAGTTGCTGAACAAGATCTACTGCTGTGGACTGTAACGTTGCAGGAGCTACTGTGAAGTCATGGTGACCAGCGATGCACGTAGTTCTCAATCTCCTCTCTGTTCTCAGGGCACCAGAATTGGGTGGCAACCACTTGGAGGATAAGACTCATTTTAGGTCGGGTCCAGGTGCACAGTCCAAGTTGTTAGATCTTTTTATGTTGCTGTAGCTCAGAAGAGGAAGCTAGTCAGCCAGCCCTCGCTCTGGTAGCCCTGAGTTCCAGCCATCTGAAGTACACAGCAGACCTCAAGCAACAGGGTAGTCTCCTGAAGTGCAAGGCAGGCCTTCTGAGTGATGTCCACAAGTGCAGGAGTAAACTGAAGAGAGGGTCTGAGGGTCCTATTTTAATAACTGGTATCAACTTTGGAGTGGAAGAAAGTCCTGGGGTTTCCCCCACAGATGGCTCTAAAATTTCCTTCCTCTCTACCCAGGCTTCAAGAGGTCTGGGGTGACAAAAGGCTAGTGTGAAGTTCTTTATGAGTGTGCTGAGGCAGCTCCTCTGAAATAAATGCAGGCCAGGGAAGAGCTCCGACCCACACATCCTTGCAGGACGGCCCATCCTTCTAGCACATACCCACCTTTGTCTCACTGTGTTAGAGGAATATACTAAGGGCAACTGCGAACAGTTTACAGGCATGTGACCCAGAACACAGGGTGCAGGCACCAAATGGGTAGGACAAGAAAATGCCTACAATTTGCATTTTCAGAAATGTGACTTAAAATCCGACATTACCATTAAAGAAGATTCTGAATTACAATTCTTTAGAGAACAAGCATGACATTTCTACCTGTTACCAAAGAAATTGTATCACTTATTAAATGTGCTAAGGTAATCCGATGTTATCCTACGAGAGAAGTATGCCTCACAGTAGTGAAAAATTAATTTAGGAGTTTTTCACTTCCAGAACATCTAAAACCTTAAGTACACACCCAGCTCTTTAAGTATATTGCACCCTACCCTATGGCCTATTTAGAGCCTACATTAGGGGTGACATATGTTTTAAAAAGGGAGCATAAGGCCTGGAAAAAGGATTATATTGCCAGGTCGAACTGGCAATTTAAAACTGCACACACAGGCTGTAATGGCAGGCCTGAAGCATGTTTTAAAAGGCCACTAAAGTGAGTTCCACTATAAATGTTTTAGGTCCACTAGTAGCATTTAATTTACAGGCCCTAGGTCCGTGTTGTACCACTTCAATAGGGACTAATAAGTAAATTGAATGTGCCAATCAGGTGAAGCCCTATTTCAGCATTTTTTAAGGAGTGAGCACAAGAACTTTAGCACTGATCAGCAGTGGTAAAATCACAGAGTCCTAAAGCCAACAAAAATTAATTTCAGCGAATGAATCGGGAATAGGTAAACAGTTTGGGGGAAGATCACTCTAGGCTGATGGTTCTAACAGTCAAGCTGTGGCAAAGTAAGAAATAGGGTGCTGGATTTTTTACAGTTAGTGATTTATTTGCACCCAGTTTAGTACTAAGACCAGGAGCCTACATGGCTTGTGCAATTTCAGTTGTGTTCACCGGAGTGCAGGCTGCACACCAGTCTCAGGGAGAGACTGTAACTATTTAAGTTTTTTGGAGACAAGAGAAGTGTAGTGAGCAGACTCTGAGAAGGAAAAGGTTCCAATCACCCCTGCACCTGACAGAGAGGACAATTGGGTACCTGAAGTGGACCTTGTGTAGGAGTTTTGGTCACTGCTATGTTAGCATTTTCCGTTTTCAAATGGTAAAATCTGGTTTATACAAATAAATAGTTCGTAGCCATTAAGCAATGCAGATAAAAATGTATAACAATCTCACAGAAAAATTGTTCTTGTTACGGTTATTGTTAATACTCCTGAAATGTTTCAAGAACTCCCCAAACACAGGTCAGTAGCTAGTATTGTGTAAACACAGTAATATTGTTACTGTAAGTTTTGGAAATTCATTTAGACAAACTAATCTTGATGTGGCCCTCTGTACATAATTCCTTAGTCATTTATGAAAAAGAAGGCTGTATTATATACTTCAAAGTAATGACTCCACGGCGAATCATCTGACAGGCACTGACTACTGACATTAGCATTGAAGGAAGATACTGTTTTTTACCTTTAGCAATTCCCTTCATCGACTGTGCTTGTATAATAGGAGTTTTTTTAAGTGCAGACACATGATAATAGATACAATTCATGACCATCAGATGCAGAAAATCTACAAGGGAACCCGGGGAACAACAGCCCTGTTTTTGATGTCATCAAAGCTGTTTTGATTTAGTTAATAAGCTTGTAGATAGGGAAAGTATTGTCAAAGAACATATGAAGTACAATAAAAATCTATCCCTGTAAATTTTAAGTTAGAATGTGATGGTGAAAATACACAATGATTTGATCCAGGGTTTACCTCCCACTGGAGTTCTGTATCAGAGGCAGCTGTGAAGATAAACCTCGGTGTAGGCCTACAGCTCCCAGGTTTACTGTTTGCTTTAGGTTTGCACCATTGCAGGAAGGCAATACTGACCATGCTGACACAAACTACAGTTCTGTGGACGTGTACTAAATTTTGTTTTTAGAGCCAAATGCTAGATTGTGAGGTGTAGAACAGAAGAATTCAGAAATTAAAATGGTTATGTGTTTTGAGTACTTGTCAACAGGTTTGTTGGTCAGAACAGATTTACTGCTGTTTTAAATTATAATATCTTTCTTTATAGTAGTCAGTTTAATAGCTGAGCCATTCCTTGCTTCTACCAAGACCTATTAAGATCACACTTTGCCCGGTAAAATGTCATTTATTTTTGACAGCCAGATGAAACAACACTACTGCAGTAACAAGTACAATATAAACAATTTGCCTATTATAATTAGGTAAGCTCCCAAAAGCCCAGATATACATACACACACTGGGATCTCTCGCTTACAATTTAAGATATCGCCAAGCCTCAATCAATGCAAGGCTATGTGCAGAGAAACCGGTGTAGAGACCCAATTTGGAAAGTTTCATCAGAAATTACCCTGGAATGGTGATGTATTCTTGCTCACATCTCCTTCATTAAAAAATATTACAGAATAAAATAAAGATCAGTGATTGCTAACATACCTCTAGTATAATCTTGAAGTATCACTCAGTTTTGATCAGTTTTACTTTACTTATGGTTTTAAATGTCCCCTTACCACCACTAATATTAGCCAAATCCTCAGAGGAGAATTATCCTACGTATGTGAACGTGCTTTTAAATAAAGTCTAGTTTCAAGTACTGCTGCTTACCCATTGCCATTTTTAAATGCATGAATTGCCTCATCCTTTCTTACAATTTTATTGGGAACAAACTCGAAAAACCTCTGTACAATGATCTTAGTTTCGTATCCATTTCTGATCTATGTAAGTGGCCTTATAGGACTTAAAATTCTATTTGTTTGTAAGGTTTCTTTAAATTTGCTTTGCGAGGAGCCCAAAACCCTTCTCTAAAATGACCTTTAATGATCATACCATTTATAGCTATACTGCAAACTTAATGAGAATTGCAAAGAACCTTGCTCGTCAACATTCCTTAACATTTCTTCGTTGGAGGACCCTGTGTTCCCCAAAAGTCCGACTGTAAAACCTTAACGTCCACTTCTATTTGTACTTGTCAGACAACCACTTTATATTTAGAATTCGTGGTTACAACCTTGAATCCAAGGGCAGTAAAGGTGTTCTCACTAACAAAATGAAGAATATATAGCTGCACTTCGGAACTGTCCTAATTGAGGTTCTGTGATGGTGGACGAGGCCCAGGAGAGCCTCATCCAGCTCCACCATGTAGTCATCCTAGTTACAGTGGTAACACCACCATAAAAGGTAGCTTACAAACCACTCGATATTGATTAACTGTGTGTCAGCATGTTTGACAGATTTAAGTCCTTGAAACATCACAATGGAGGATGTGAAAAAAACATTCACCAAAGTGTTCGCATTATATTGTGTTGCAGCATTTATAGAGCGCTTTACATACCTGATGAGACTGCGACGTTTTTTGCTTAACTCTGATTCCTGTTAGCACTTTCAGAAGACAAGAAGAGTTGGAAAGCTAGTGTCACTAACATGTTGGGAGCCCCACCCAGCAATTTAGGGAGACTGAGTATGCTGATTTTAACTGTAACCTGGGGGTAACATTCCAGGTGCACACAGTAGTGACTATACCCACAGGATATTTACCATTAAGGTAGCTCTTTCAATGACAAAACCATCCTATTTTGTAGAGAAAAAATCCACTATTGTGGAATCACAAGTAGGGATTTTTATTTAGCAAATGCTATATATTCTGGAACACCAGTGGACTGAAATGTATCTGGTTAAACAATAAGTTAGCGTATTAATGCGGCTTTGTTATTCCAGTCCCTACTGATTGTATCAAGGATTCTTGCTACATCTTTGGCATAAAATACGAACCAAAATACCACTTTCAAAATTATCTTTCTTTAATGTAGTTGTTGAAAGTAAGAGGGAATTCCCACTGCCTTGACAATTTTATTACATACCCTTGCAGGTCATTGCTAGTAGTTGACCTGTTGGTTTAAAAAATGCTTTAAACCTGAATATGAAGTCCCCACTTTAATGTTTTTCTTTGTGTCAGAATATTCAGATTATAAAATTAAATGCAAATTTCTTTTGAAAGCAGCCAGCAACAAATAATCCTTGCAATCCAAAATGACTGACTATCCTGCCAGGGCAGAGTTGCAGAGATCGTACCCAATACTCAAAATCTTTTAGGATGCTTAACAATATTTACGGGCTCTGAGAATAAGTGAGTGCAAAAAAGGAGGAGGAATCTTACTTTTCTATTGGACCCTTCTTCAGAATATATATGTATATGCATATTCAAATCAAACAGGTCTCTTCTCAGCCACTCCTCCAGACCAGTTACACGGCGGCACAGGAACAGATGGCTCCCGGTCCAGTTCACAGCATCAGACAATTTTTTATTGTTCTTCTTTGGGCATCATAATATTAGGCTAGAAAAAGTGAAAAACACTTCAAAAAGAAAATAAATGGCTACATATATATGAGTTTCCCATGTTCATTTCCGTGGGACCTTTGACACCAATACAGTTCGAAACACTGGACATTGTACATGGCAGGGAAATTGCCAGAAAGCTAGCTTTCAGCCCGGAGATTGTGCTTGTGGTTATTTGGTGTAAATCTGCTCAGTAGTTTACAAGAAATTAAGGAAAATCCAAATTTGTATATCACTGGTCTCGTATAAAACACAAATATTTGCATATGCGCACGTGAATAGAAGCGCTGTAATTGGCTGTCCACAACCTGACTAGAAAGTGTGGCCGGCATTTCACGTTATGGGAGAGGATCCATCGGGCTGAAAATAGAAATGATAAGTTGAACAAGGGGTCAGGTTGGAGGTACCCGGAACCCAGGGGTGTGATATAAGGGTGTTTTAGGGTCAAATTGTGGGTTCAAAATAACTTTTCTTCACCATGCGTAATATTTGTGAAAATCCTCAATATTTTTTCAAGAATATTCAAGGCTATGCAAAAAAAAAAAACTTTGACAGACTCATTCATACACTAATTCATTCACTCATAAATGCATTCAGAGACTCATGCGCCCACTCACACACCTACTCAGACACTTATGCATCCACTCAGACCCTCTCATAGACTCACACATCCACTTTCAGACCCACTTAGACACTCACGCACTCCCTCGCAGAGACAGGCCCTGCGGTGAATGGGTGGTTATCAGGGCTTGGCTGCAGGACCTGGCCACAGGTCAAGCCCTGCTGTCAACCACCACTGCACACAGTTCTTTATAGCTTGGTGATTGGTTATCCATGGCATCCACCATTTTGAAAAAGGTTAGAGGCATATTTAAGAAAAATGGCGCTGCACACAGTGCAGTGCCACTTTTCTTGTGCCACTTAGCGCCCCTCCTAACGCCACCATGTGTGCGCTGTATTTAAAATATGGTGCACGATGGCGGTAGTTAGGGGACTAGCATAAGAATTTTTCACGCTAGTCCGGCGCTTTGCAGGATTAGCGTCAAAAATTCTGACGCTAATCCTGCAAAGAACCCAGAGGCCCATGGTAACCAATGGAAGCCTCCTTTTAACGCCTGCGGTCATTTGTTATCTTTATTTATGTGTTTGTAAACCAGATTCCATTTCCTGGATGAGTGGTGCATCTAAACCAGCTAATTCCAGTAATAGATTACAATCATTCAAGGAATTTGCAAAAATAATTGTGAAGTAACAAATCATTGTGATGTTTTCTCTTTGATTTGTCCATTGAGTCCTTATCCTCTCCGGTCAGATCCATCTGAGGATCCACACGTTAGGTAGTTCAGAATTGCAGGTAAATGAATAGGCATTAGCTGGCATGGTATTGATTATATCAATGATTGTAGATTTATGATGCGAAGGGGACAAGTGCTATAAGAAAAAGCACCCAAATCAAAGAATGGATGGTCCCAGTTGGTTGAGGAGCCTGTCTGATTTATCAATTTCAATAGGGCCAGTTAGTAAGTGCCCTTTCTTAAAGCAGTGTTTAGTAGAGGGTTGCTTAGTTGATTTGATAGCTAGGAGTTAGGTACTTGATTGCTTTTGAGAATAGTCAATGACTATTTGATCGGACAGCCTTAGGGGCTCTTCCCCCAGACGTTTTGCCTTTTACCTCCTGTTTTTGCTGTATCTTTTTGTTGGCCTTAGGACTTTGAACACTTTACCACTGCTAACCAGTACTAAAGTGCATGTGCTTCTCCCCTAAACTTGGGAACACTGGTGTATCCACAACTGGCATATTTAATGTACTTATAAGTCCCTTGTAAAGTGGCACACCATATAACCAAGGTCTATAAATAAATGCTACCAGTGGGCCTCCAGCACTGATTGTACCACCCACACAAGTAGCCTTTCAGACCTGTCTCAGGCATGCCATTGCAGAGCCTTTGTGTGCAGGCTCACTGCCACTTTGACTTGGCATTTAAAACATCTTGCCAAGCCTTAAACACATATACGTCAACACTAAAATAGGCCCTAGGAAACCCAAAGGGCAGGGTGCTATGTGTGTAAAAGGCAGGACATGTACTTTTAAGTTTTACAAGTAGTGAAAAACTCCCAAAGTCATTTTTCACTACTGTGAGGCCCACTCCTCTCATATACCAGCATTGAGAATTCCAAAATATGCTTTTCAGCTGTAATTCCTGATAAGAAAGGAGTAGCTTTGTCATGTTTCATGTCACTGGAATGGTAATGATAATTCCTCTTTACTTGTAAAGTTGAATTTAACATTTAAAACCAATAAGAGTATTGGGGAGTCAAAATTTAAATATAACCACATAGTACTCCATTAAATATTTGGTTTATATTGTAATCTTGCATTCAATATTATAATGTCATAATCAATAAAAGGGCAGAAACATCAAACATGAACTTAATAAAGTTGCAATAACAGTGATCTCCTTTTGGAATTAACTTGACAAGAACAAGCACTGAAGTTGCAAATGCATGTTTAGTGGAAATACTGATGAGCTTCTTCGGGGCTAAAACGTAAGAGGAAACAAAATATATGCATAAGAAAACATGTATAGCTCCTAACATCGCATTCATTACAGTGCACTGAAGTACGGGGTTATCCTGCAAAAACTATGATGATGGTTAGGAAGCTCTCCCGCACCTTTTTATACAGTGATAGTTCTAGCAGTAAATCCAAAGTGCATACTAGAAATCAATAGACATGTTTCATTATTAAATTTTGTGCAGAAAACCAACACTTTAAAAAAAAATTCTGTCTAAACATTGGGACCTACTGCAATTTGATCAAGAACTTAGCAAGGTTATAACAAATCAACCGTTAATTAGAATTTAGGAGAGAAGATACACTTATAACCATCTTGAGTCTCAGTGACACAGCATGGTACTTAGCAGCCACCACTAGAACATGGCTTGATAACAAATCTGTAGGATGCTTCAAATATGGGGCAAATTTGTTAGTAAGACTGTTGAGTTTTTCAATCATGATAAATCAAAACGGTTCAAGATTAATTTGTTCATTCATTGTAATAGTAGTAATTGCATTATATCATTACTTGTGTACATGCACACCAATATGTTGTCTGAGAGCCCTGAAAGAAAGATAAAAGGAACGTTTGGGGGCTATAAAACATGTAGACCCAAGATCTCCCATGGCTGTAAAGTTCAAGAATTTTTATTAGCCAGGGCAGATTAGCCACAATTTCTTATATATGGCATATCTTTCCTTTTGAATATTTTCCAATTACATTTGTTCATTCATCAATAGAGTGCTTATTGGGCCCTTTTTTACTCTTTTCCTTTCCTCTTTTTCCTCTTTTCCTTTTTTTCCTTTTTTCCTTTTTCAGGTTTAGCTAAATTAAGAGGGGCTTTTATCTCTGTTAGTTTCAAGTAGAGCCTTTGCATGCCTCTCGGATTTGATTTATTGCAACATAATAGATGATTTGGGACTTTCATGATTTGGGACTTTCAATACTCAGGGATTTGAGTTTTACCTTTGATTTGTTCCTTGATTATTTCTAAATATTTTCATGAATACCCATTGTGCTCATTTGTCTGGGTATTTCGATTTTATGTAGGTCTGATTGACACTTGCTCCTGGATTTTTTTGATTTGAACGGATTCTCTTGTACATGAATATTATAATGACAGGTTGGCTGCTCTCTGTACTTTTAGATAAGTTGCTTTCAGTGGTGTTTGCAGTATCACTCGTCAGGATCTCAATTCGCCTCATGTGTTTTAGCGTAACTTTGTTGCTAATGGCGTCTTTAACATAATGCTTAGGTGGTTTTGTAGTTAGCATTATGCAATATTCATGGGTTCGAATCCCACCAGTACCATACAAAGTAATTAGAACATACTAGCTCCCAAGACACTATCGACAACACAGAACACATGCACTTTCTAATCCACATTAACAACAACTCCACCCTCAGGGGTACACTAATCTAAAGACCACCAGTACCACGCCCCGCCTTCTGCGACACCATCACCGACACCATCAGCTCGCACCCCCTCACCTCCACAGACTACATCCTCCTCAGTGATTTAGACTTTCACTCTGAGAACCTTCAAGACCACAACTCTACCTCCCTTATAGACAACCTCACCAACCTCGGACTCAAACAACTGGTCACCGCGCCCACCCACTCAGCAGGCCACACACTCGATGCAATTTTCACCTCTAGCCAACACACAGCTTACACCCACACCACTGAACTCCTCTGGACTGACCACCACTGCGTCCACTTCTCCTTCACCAAACCCCCCACACACCACCATCAACACACCACACCCTACCGTATGTGGGACAGAATCCCCACAGAACACCTGAACTCCCAACTGGCTGACAAACTCCCCACCCACACCAACGACCCCAACACAGGAGCACACAACATCTCTAAATGGATCACTACCTGCGCAGAAACACTAGCCCCCCTCAGAAAACACATCGCCACCCGCAACTTCAAGAACGCCCCATGGTTCACCCCCGAACTCCAAGACTCCAAGCACAAATGCCGCCAAGTGTAGAAAATATGGCGTCAAGAACCCTCTACAACTAACTTCTCCACCCTCAAAGCCACCATCTGCACTCATTACCAACTCATACGCACCGCCAAAAGAGATCACTACAAGACACGCCTTGACAACAACTCTCAAAACAGAAAAGAACGCTTCACCATCATTAAAGAGCTAACCAAACCCAAAGCCAGCAACATCGACCCCACACACACACAGCCCCTATGTGATGCCCTCTCCAACCACTTCCACCACAAACTCCTGGACATCCACAACAGCTTCATACCACACACACCCAACACACACACCCCTCACTCACCCAACTCAACCCCCACTCACGACCCCCCACCACACTCACCACCTGGGCCCCCACCACACACGAAGGAACCGAAAAAACCATGAACTCCATCCACTCCAGATCCCCCTCCAACCCCTGTTCACATCGCATCTACAACAAAGCCAGCCCAACCATCGCCCCCTTACTCCGTGACATAATCAACTCCTCTTTTGACTTCGCCACCTACCCAGACCCCTGGAAGCACGCGGAAATCACCGCTCTCCTAAAAAAAAACAAAGCCGACCCGGAGATCCTCTCCAACTATCGCCCAATCTCCCTCCTACCTTTCCCCGCCAAGGTTGCCGAGAAACTTGCCAACGCCCCCCTATCCCACTTCCTCGAAGAAAACAACACTCTCGACCCCTCACAATCTGGGTTCCGCAAGAACCACAGCACAGAAACCACCCTCATCGCATGCACTGACAACATCAGGACCAAAGTCGACAAAGGCGAGACCGTCGCACTCATCCTCCTAGACCTCTCCGCAGCCTTTGACACTGTCTGCCACCACACACTCCGCACACACCTCCACAACATAGGAATTCGCCACAAAGCCTTAGACTGGCTCACCTCGTTCCTCACCGACCGGACCCAGAGAGTCCGCCTTCCACCTTTCCACCCCACCGCTACCAAGATCATCTGCGGAGTCCCCCAAGGGTCCTCCCTCAGCCCCATACTCCTCAACATTTACAAGAGACCCCTAGCCAACATCCTCCGACCACACGGAATCACTATCCTCTCCTACACAGATGACACCCAACTCATCCTCTCCCTCACCCGCAACCCCACCACCGCCAAAACCAACCTACACACTGCTCTCCTCGACACCGCCAACTGGATGACAACTAACCACCTCAAGCTTAACTCCAACAAAACCGAGATCATCATCTTCGGCCCCAACAAAACTATATGGGACGACTCCTGGTGGCCTAACGCCCTAGGCCCCGCACCCACCCCCGCAAACCACACACGCAACCTCGGCATCATCCTGGACCCCTCCCTCTCCATGACACAACAAATCAATGCACTAACCTCCTCCTGCTTCCACACACTCCACACTCTAAAAAAATACTTCAACTGGATTCCCCTAGAGACCAGGAAGACAGTCATCTTTTGCTATATACTTCATTACCATCATGCTATGTAACCTCTTTTTACCATAAAGAAATAAAATCTTTAAAAAAATATAGTATTTTTTCAATTTGGTATGTTAGATCACAACATTGCATTAATGTTTAATAGAAGTGAATGTTTCCATAGATGAACTTTAAAATATTTCTTAACCCTCCCTCTTGACAGCACCAGAAGTGAACAAAGTGAACCAATTATCTGGTGCCCCTCCATGGCTAATTATTGTTATGGATGGTTGAACATTACAAGCTAATAAAACATACAAGTGAGTTTTTGTACACAGTCCAACGTAAACTGAATTACTTTAAAGTGCTCTCAAATATCACTATCAAGTAAAGATCACACAATTTACTCTTGCAGGGAATCTGGGATTTTAACCCAGGCTTCCCTGTTATAGATAGTGCACTTAAGCCAATGACTATATTAATATATTTCTCTCAAACCCCTTTAACACTAGAAGACAGTGATTTGGAACAACTCTGTAAAATTAATAGTACACCATTTTAAATAAATACAGATCACAGAATAATCTGACATAACTAAAAAAGAATAAGCATTGACAAAGGTCTTGCCTATAGAAGAGCTATTGGCTTTGGCAATGCTTTTTGTCATGTTGTACACCAGTGTGGCTGCTGTTCAGCATGGCTAAAAGTTAATGGTGTGGAGTGTCCGATTGGAGTGGGGAAGTAGAATGTCGTAGAGTGGATTTGTTGGAGTGTCGTGTAGTGGGGTAGCTGGAGTAGAGTGTGGTGGCGCTGAATAGAGGGGAGTAGACTTCAGTGGTTCAGTGGCAGAGAGTGTCGCAGAGTTGGGTGGAACAGAGTAGAGTGCGAGGGGTGTATTGAGGTAGTGGGGTGGATCAATTCAGGTAGAGTGGGTGGATTGAATTGAGGTACAGTGGGGTGAATTAAGTGGAGTAGGGTGGATTGGTGTGGGGTGGATTTGATTGGAGTGGAGTGGTTTGAAATGAGGTGTGGTGGATTGAATTGGGGTGGATTTGATTGGGTGCATTAGATTGGATTGGGATGGGTGGTTTGGATTGGAGTGATATGGCTGGGTGGGGTGGATTGCATCGGGTGGGCTCGAATGGATTGGAGTGGGGTGGATTAGACTGGACTGGAGTGGGGTGGATTGTATTCAGTGGATTGGAATGGGGTGGATTGGACTGGAGTGGGGTGGATTGGACTCTCTGGACTGGAGGGGGTGGATTGGACTGAGTGGGGTGGATTGGAGTGGAGTGGATTGGATTGGAGTGTCCCTTCTTGAAGCCCATCCCTTTTTAATATCTATTTGCACCTACTTGAAGATATCATCAGTTCATTTGGATTTAAGATGGTATCCAATGCAGATAACATGCAGGTAGTGGTCACGCTTCCACCTGATATCGATGCAATCTCTTTAAGATTGAACTGCTGCCTGGAAAGGGTGTATGAATGGATGAAAGCCAGCTGCCTAAGGCTTAATGGAGAAAAAACAGAGGTGATGGTGCTGGGGCACAACACTATGCTTTGGGACAAGATTGTGTAGCCAACCTGCCTACGAGAACAACCATCCCCTAAGGAAGAGGTAAAGAATCTAGGAATGACTCTAGATAACCATCTGACTATGACCTTGCACATTAAAAGGGTATCAAGCTGCTGTTTTGGCCTTTCGCGAGCACTTAGGAATGTGTTAAAGTGGTTTACAGTGGAATCACGCAGACCGGTGATTCAAGGGGTGATCCTGTCGGGCATTGACTATGGAAATGCTCTCTACTTAGGGAGTCCCAAAGCAGTAATAAACAGCCAAAGATCATCCAGAATGCCGCAGCATGCATTTTGTTGGGAATATCCAAAACACAGTTGTCAAGCACTGCACTCAAAACACTCCAATGGCTGCCGATAAAGTACAGAGTACAATTTAAGGCACTCTGCATTTTGAAATGGGCATAGCACAGAGTAGGCCCTACCCTCCTGCAACATGTGGTGACGCCCCATAAGGAGAATAGGGATTTAAGGTCCAACAAGCAAGAGCTGCTGGTTGTTCCAAACATTCAAAGATCAAGAAGTGGGGGGAGGTAATTTACGTACCTGGCACACAATATTTGGAATGCATTACCCAGAAGTCTTTGCAAGGACAACAACCACTTGAGTTTCAGAAAAAAGCTAAAGACCTTCCTTTTCCCTGAATTTTCCGATTACGTTTCTCTCTCTACTCTTTCGTTCCGGTGGGATGCCATGCGCTCTATAAATGTCTTGTAACTTTTATTGGATTGGATTGGAGTGGGTTGGACTAGATTAGATTGGGGTAGATTAAAGTGGTTGGAAGCCATGCGCTCTATAAATGTCTTGTAATTTTTATTGGATTGGAGTGGAGTGGGGTGTATTCATGTTTACTGGATTGGAGTGAGGTTGATTTAAGCGGCTTGTATTAGAGTGGGTTAGATGGGGTGGTGCTGGTAGATTCGATTGGACTGGAGTGAGGTGGATGGGTAGCAGTGGACTTGATTGGAGTTGGAAGGATTGGAGTGGGTGGAGTCGGTTGCATTGAATTGGGGAGGGTGGACTCAATTGCATTGGAGTGGGATGGGATGGAGTGGGGTCGGTTGGATTGGAGTGAGGTAGGTTGGATTGGAGTGGGGTGGGTCGGACTGCAGTGTATTCTGGTTGGTGGGGAGGATTGGATGGGGTGAGGTTATTGGATTGGTATGGGGTAAATAGGACTGGGATGACTTGGGGTGAATTGCTTGGTCTGGGTTGGATTAGAGTGGGGTGGACTGGATTGTAGTGGGGTGGATTGGATTGGGGCAGATTGTTTTAGATTGCAGTAGGTTGTTTGGGATTGAAGGTGGGCATAGTGTCAAGAGCGGGCTGGAGTGGGGCAGATTGTTTTGAATTAAAGTGGGGCAGATTAAAGAGGAGCAGATTGGAGTTGGGTAGATTGTTTTGGATTGGAGTTGGACAGATTCAAATGGGGCAGATTGTTTAGGATTGGAGTAGAGCAGATTGGAATGGGGAAGGTTCTATTAGTCTGGATTGGAGTGGGTGAATTAGGTTGGTGTGTAGTGGATTGTATGGGAGAGAGGTGGATTGAAATGAGGTGAATTGGGATCGATGGGGTGGATTTGATATGGGTGAGGTGGAATGGATTAGAATAGGGTGTATTGTTTTGGAATGGAGTGAGGCAGATTGAGAGAAGCAGATTGTTTGGATTGGAGTGGAGCAGATTGGAATGGGACAGATTGTTTTCGATTGGAATGGGACAGATTGGAGTGGGGCAGGTTTTTTTGGATTGGAGTGGGGCAGATTATTTTGGTTTGCAGGTGGGCAACTTGCTTTGAATTGGAGAATAGCAGATTGCAGTGGGGTAGATTATTTTGGATTGGGGCAGATTGGAGTGGGTCAGATTGTTCTGGAGTAGAGAAGATGGGAGTGGGACATATTGTTCTGGATTGGAGTGGGACAGATTGTTTTGGATTGGAGTGGGTCAGATTAAATTGGGTGGGTTGGGAGGATTGGAGTGGGTGAGTTGGAGTGTATTGGGGTGAGTGGTTTGGTTTGGAGTGGGGTGGACTGGTGTGGGGTAGATTGAGGTGGATTGTAATGGGGCAAAATGGAGTGGGGTGGATTGGAGGTAATGCACAATATGTGTTAAACCATCATTACAGAAATTACACATAATAAAGAAACAAAGTTGCTTTACAATATTTAGAACAAGATAATTGTCATCTTTTGAGAACAGCACCCAAGAGCAAAAATAAAAGAAAACATGAGTGGAAAATAAGAAAAGAAAACTTGGCAAACTAAAAGTTAGCTCTAAAAAATAAAACTTTTCCATTTTTGTTTAACCTGCTGGGCACGTTTCTGCCAGTCAAGAACCTTCTGTTTGCAGGGCACTAGAATTTAAAAGAACAAAATAGTACCTCAATCATGTCAGGAGCAGCAGACAGGCACTGATTAAGTTGAATCAATCAGTGCTGGTTCCCTGCTCAACACACAGGAATGGAAAGGATGCTTAGCCTGCAGTGATGAAATACAAGGCTGTAAAGAAATGTGCCATGCAGGCCAACATTTGGTAAGCAACAGGCTCATCCACTCTCAGCCCCACCCTAGAAGAGGTACATAATGAAGGGAAGGGAAGGCAGGACACCATATCCTAATATCACCATCATTTGTAGACATTACAGGGCATATTTAGCAATGTTTTGCATTCCCCTTATGCCACGCAGGGTGGCGCAAAACCGAGAATAAGATTTACCATGCTATGCAGATGCACCATCCATGGCTGCGTAAATGTGTTATAATGCAATGGAGCACAAGTCGTTGCCCTGTGTTTTATTATGCCAGAAAGGCGTTCTATGGTTGGAGCTTGGATGTTCCCACATATCCACCCATGTTTTTTAAGGATTCCCAGATATACTAACACTGACCTGGGAATGCATATGAATTGTCACCTTTCCAGGAGCGGTGCAACAAGGAGAAATATCTTCATTTCTCCTTGTTTTTTCCTCCTTCTGAGTGCACTGCATCCTGCAGCACACACTCAAAAAGAGGAAAATGCCTCCAAGGATTGTTTCATGCAGGAAGGTGTCCTGCCCTGCATAAAATCAAGCCTGCCTGTAACCCGGCACCCTTTCACCACTGCACCAGGGTACCTGGTTTGTCACAAGGCTGCAGACTGTGTGCTTGCGCAGGTAGAGGACAACAATGCACCATATTTTGATATGGTGTATTCCTGCCCTCTCCCTTCACTGAGTGCAGCAAGTTGTTTTTCTGCATTGCATGAAAAAAAATGTTAAATGTGGTCCTACATAACTACTCAAAGCAGCAGTCACAATGCATGAAAAATGTGTGAAAACTGCAATGGGTATGGGGGTCAGTGAATGCGGAGGGGGAATCAAAGGCGTTGATAAAAATAACAAAATATTCTGTAACTATTTTGTTTATATTTCACCATCAAGTAACTACAATCAAAATAGCACACACCCCAAATGACAAATACATTTAAGTTAAACATTCAGTGGAAAATGCACTATTTTATGTCATGAAACCTCTATTGGTTAATGCAATCACTACAGATGCCTAAAATGCCTATGTGTGCAACCAGAGGCCCATAGAACTGAATCCTGTTTGGTGTAGTAGGGATGAGTGACATGTATTTTTTAGAGTTCTGAGGTCCATGAAAGCACTCTGCGTGTGTAATTCATCATTTTAAATGTGCATTACACACAGTATAATATAGTCTGCCACAAGATGTGCATAAAAAAATTAAATGAAGGTAAAAAAAGCTTCTAAAGTATTTATTTCAGTAATATAGAGATTATAGACAATGCAAACCTTTTTTTATAACTTTCCATTAAATGCATGCACTCCACAGCTCAGCTTGTAGCACCCGTACAGTACTTCCCAAAAAGGAAAATATATTTGTCACAGTAAGATTAAAGCGATTCCATAAATCAAGGCCTACTCTAGCTTTATGATTGCAGATTTAACCAAATGCAAACATTTGCATTTCTTTCTGGGAAGCAGGCATCCTGCAAAGAAAGCCTGTTTGTTGCTTGTGTCTGCCCCTCCCTCTGAAACACAGAAAAGGAGACTTCCTCCCTTCAACTTCATCTGGGGAATTTGTCCTTTATCTGAAAGGCTAAAATTACAAACAAATGCTGTTCGTTAAACCTTTTATTATGGATAACGGGCATGAAGGTGAAATTACGGGCAGTCCCTGAAAATTATGGACGGGTGGTCACCCAACCTGGAATAGTACTCCTTCCTCACCAGAATTTCTGAAAATGTCCACATGTCTATCCAATCATCTGAAGCACAAGATTTAATCTGCCGGGTTCCACTGGGCTCCTAGCTGAGCCTAATGTTCTTAAACATCTACATGACTCCTCTACCCAACTTAAAATTAGCCCACAACATAAAGATCCTCACTTACATTGACAACATAAAACTGATATTGTTCCCCTTGGACAAAACACCCAACACCAGGAATAGATTCACTATGTCCATGACATAAGTAGCCACCTGGATGAAATCTATTTGCCTAAACTGAACTCTGATGGCCAATGTAAATGTGGGTTCAGAATCCTGATCTATTGAGGCAGTCCTTGTGTAAGTATGGAATTAATGGTGGAACACCACCATGGCACTCACCCCCCCATTTCTTTTGACCTTTCTAGGTTTTCTCCACCTTAGCAAAGAGAAGTCCCATGGGGTTGTCTATTTCTCCCTGCCCTCTGTGGTGGGGTGGCTCATATAGGAAATACCATCTTTTGAATGGTGTACCCCAAGATTGTTGGCCCAATTTGTTTTTGCTAGCTTTGGAATTCTGGCTATCAAGCAGGATGCATGGTATTTAAAAGAAGGACATTTAAAGGTTTAATATTACACGTCTTTCCAGTGAAAAAGCCTCAAAATCTACTTTACTGTAGGAAGGCAGGCTGTACTATAGGAAAACAAATGGGACGCTATATTAAATACTAATGTTGTTTCTTGGAAAAGGGACTAGGTAGAAAAATAATTAAACAGCCATTTTAATAGTTCTTAAAAATTGAGGGGCATATTTAAGATACCCTAGCGGCATTCCAATGCCACATTAGCATCATTGTTATGTTGCATTAGAATGCCAAAAATGGGGCGTCATATTTACAAAGTGGCGCAATGTATGCATTGCTCCGCATTGTAACACTTTGCGCTACATTATGCTTGTGCCAGGCATAATATATGCAAAGGAGGCGTTCCCCAGTTAGTGGGGCCAAAATCAATGGCACAAGGAAATCTAAGCTATTTCCTAGCGCCATTTTTTGGCACTTTTAACGCGTTAGAAGGAGGCTTCCATTGGTTACAATGGGTCTCTGGGATTAGCATCAGGAATTTTTACGCTAATCCTACAAAGCACGGGACTAGCGTCAAAAAACTCTGACGCGAGTCCCCTAACTACCACTATGGTGCTCCGTATTTTAAATATGACGCACACATGGTGGCGTTAGGTGGGCACTAAGGGATGCAAGAAAAATTGCGCTGCACAAAGTGCATTTTTCATAAATATGCCTGTGAGTATATTAGTGCAGTTGGATTTTACCATGTTCAAAGGAGGAGCACGGGCTATTTAGTTCTACAGCTAGCAAAAATGTAAGAGTTAGAAATGTGGTCTTTGGTTGGCAGTCAGTTTGCACTCTGTCAAAGCAGTGACCCTCACTCTAGTCGTGGCAATGGAGGTATAAACTTAAGATCACCCCTTTGGTAGCTTGGCAGAAGATTTCAGGCTTATCTCAAAGGCAATGTGTAAAGTATTTGTACCAACACACACACAGTAATGCAGTGAGAACACTACAAAAAGGACACCACACCAATTTAGAAAAATAGGCAATATGTATTTTAATCAAACAAGACCAAAACAACAAAAATCCAACACACACAAGTCAAGATATGAATTTTTAAAAGAATTAGAGTTTTACTCCACAGAAAACAATGGAAACGTTGATTTTACACAAAGTACATGGTTTGTGTAAAAAATAAAGCCGCATGGGTGAGCGTGAGTCAGAAAAGTCAGCGATGCATTGGTGCCTTACTCACAAGTACGGCAGTGCATTGTTTCATCTCCAGTCGGGTGGGCAATGCGCTGTTTTTCTCTCCCGCAAGAGAGCGATGTGTCGATTTCCGGGCAGGCATCTCAGATCCGCGCAGGCTTGCGTTGTTTTTTGATGCTCAGCGATGATGTGTGAGAAATCTGACCGCACGGTGTGGAAAACCTGGCTGTGTGGGGTTTGCATCATTATCAGCCGCCGCAAGCGGGTGTTGCGTTGTTTCACCAGCTGTGATGCGTCGATCTCTCAGCTGTGATGCAGGTGGAGCAGCGATTTTTTGAGCAAAGCCGGTGGCGCATCGTTTTTCAGCAGTGTTACAGGTAGTGGATCAACATTTTCCCCCCATGGTGTTCTGTGCATGGATTTCAGTCCTTGTTCTGCAAACTTCACCTCTCAAGGGCTCAGGGTCTGGATGGGGCACAACCTGGCAGGGAAGGAGTCTCAGCAGAGAGTCCAGGTGCTGGCAGAGGAAGTCTTTGATGACCTTGAGACTTCAAAAAAGGATACAAGCTCAATCCAAGCCCTTGGAGATTCTGCACAAGCAGGAAATTACCACAAAGTCCAGTCGTTGTCCTCTTTCAGGCAGAATCAGCAACTGCAGGCCAACCAAGCAAAGCACAGTCACCAAAAAGGGGGAGTACTCCTCCTCTAGCTCTTAAAATCTTCTCTGTGGCAGAGGTTCCTATTGATTCCAGAAGTAATCTAATAATCTTTTTTTTTTTGGAACCTTATATCCCTCTCTGCCTTTGAAGTATGCAAACTTCAAAGGAAAGTCTCTGTTGTTCACAAGATCCTGCCTTGTCCAAGCCTGGCTCCAGACTCACACCATGGGGTCGGAGACTGCATTGTGTGAGGGCAGGCACAGCCCTTTTAGGTGTAAATGACCACTCCTTCTACCCTAGCTCAGATGGCCCATCAGGATATGCAGGCTACACCCCAGCTCCCTTTGTATCACTGTCTAGAGGGGATTCACAAACAGCCCAACTGTTAGTCTGACCCAGACAGGGAATACACAAGCAGGCTGAGTCACACAATGGTTTAAGCAAGAAAATGCCCACTTTCTAAAAGTGGCATTTTCAAACTGACAAATTAAAAACCACCTTTACCAAAAGATGTATTTTTAAATTGTGAGTTCAGAGACACCACAGTCCATGTTTCTATCTGATCCCGAATGCAATCTGCATTTAAATATTGTTTAAAGCAGCCCCATTGTTAGCCTATGGGAGAGATAGGCCTTGCAACAGTGAAAAACAAATTTGACAGCATTTCACTGTTAGGACATGTAAAACACACTAGTACATGTCCCACCTTTAACATGCACTGCACCCTGCCCCTGGGGCTACCTGGGGCCTACCCTAGGGGTGCCTTACATGTATAAAAAGAGAAGGTAGGGCCTGGCAAGTGGGTACAATTGCCATGTCTAATACCCATGAAGGAGGCACAACCAGTGCTGCAGACCCACTAGTAGCATTTGATTTACAGGCCCTGGGCGCCTCTAGAACACTTTACTACGGACTTACTAGTAAATCAAATGTGCTAATCATGAATAAGCCAATTACCCACACAATTTACTCAGGGAGCACTTTCACTTTAGCACTGGTGAGCAGTGCAACACACAGTCAAAACATGGGAAGCAGAGACAAAAAAGACAGAGGAGACCACGCCAAGGATGCTAACGTGTGTCCCCCCAAGCTGAAAGTGGGGAGAACTACCCAACCTCATGGGAGTTCTCATCACTAAGCGGATGATTTTTGACAGACCATCAGCATTGGCGTGTTCTGTTCCAGGACGGTGTTCCACTGTAAATTCCACTCCCTGTAGGGAGATAGACCACCTCAACAGTTTTGGGTTCTCACCCCTATTCTGTATTACCCATCTGAGGGGCCTGTGGTCTGTCTGAACCCAGAAGTGAGTCCCAAACAAGTAGGGGCTTGGCTTCTTCAGTGCCCAGACCACAGCAAAAGCCTGACGCTCAATTGCACTCCACCTCAGTTCCCGGGAGAAATCCTCTTACTAATGAAGGCTACGGGCTGGTCTAGGTCCTCTTCATTTAGCTGTGACAACACTGTTCCCATCCCATGCTTTGAAGCATCAGTCTACACACCAACTTCTTTAGAGGAGTTAGGTGCATTTAGCACTGATGTCGCGCACTCATATCCTTCATGATAGAGTAGGTGAGTCCCTGAGTATCCCCTAAGGATGTCAGATTATCCCTCCCCTCTGCCTCAAAGTGCTTCCACAGACCCGCTCCCCAAATGGGCTTCATGGACCATGTTCATGTGGAGAGCAGACTCATACCCCTTGAACCACAAATATATATCATCCTCCCTCTTGTAATCCTTCACCAGATCCTTAGGATTGTGTACCCTCCTCCTAGGCTGCACTGAGGTACTGCTGCCACTATCTCTGCTAGACTGGCTCCTCTGACCCAGCTCTCTTAAACTGAGCTCATGAGCCAGAAGCATTGTTTTCTCTAGAGCCAACCTTCTCTCTTTCATCTCCATTTTAAGCTTTCCTAATTGCAACTGGTGCAACCTCTCTGTCAGTTTGTCCTGCAACTCTTCAGACGTCAGACCCTTGGATGACACACTGCCCTGAAGACCCACCCCCAGGCAGAACAGGCACATTCACTGCCACATTATGAACACTCTGTACCTCCTCACCCTCATCCTCCTCCTCTGCGTGCCCCCCAGCCTCCTTGGCTGCCACCCAGGCCGTCAATGCCTTTTGCAGGTCCTCCTTCCTGGAAGAGCTCTTGATTGGCCAGGCAAGATCCTCACAAAATTGCTTAAGTTGAGCCACTGTGTACTCCTCCAGTTTCTTCAACTTAAAAAAAGCCTTTTTAGACACAGCTGGTGCATCCCCTAGATTGAGACATGTTGGTAAGGTTCACTCAAAAGTACAAAGTTCCAAAAAAAACAGAGTTCCCAAGAGAAGTTCAAAAATCACAAAAGTATGAAAGCAGGAGAAAGTCCAAAAAGAGGAAAAGCAAAAACAAGTAGTACGTGGTCAAGTAATGGTCTGCACTGAAAACAGCAATGTACGCTCAGGCCCTCATTATGATATGGGTGGGCACCACTGTCATTCTGCCATCAGGCCACACGAGTGGCCTGAACCCCGCTGGCCCTAATTTTAGTTCCCGCTGGGCCGGCAGGTGGAAACATTGTTTCCGCCCACTGGCCCAGCGGGGAACAGGCCTTAACATTGCAGCTGGCTACTAATGGAGCCGGCGGCAATGTGGCAGTGCAGCAGGTGCAGCAGCACCCGTCACGCATTCCACTGGCCATAATTCGGGCAGTGGAATGCACAATGGGGCTGTGCATTAGGTCCCCTGCATTGCCTATACCAAGTGCATGGGCAGTGAAGGGGCCCCCAGAGCCCCCTCTAGTCCCCCATTCCGCCAGCCTTTCCATGGCAGTGTAAACGGTCATGGAAAGGCTGGCGGATGGGGGCTCATAATCCCCAGTGCTGCACTGCTTGCAGCATTGCCCTGGCGGATTAGAACCACAAATGATTCCTTATCTATTTTGCTGAACCTTTGTGGTGTATTTCTGTGGTGTTTTCAGTGTGTTACCAGAATGAGTTATTGCACAAATACCTTACACATTGCCTTCAAAGTTAAGCCTGACTGCTCAGTGCCAAGCTACCAGAGAGTAGGCACAGGATAATTTGGGTTGTGTTGTGACTTACCCTTACTAGGATTGTGTTCTCTAATTGGACAATGGTGTATACCTCTGCCAACTAGTACCCAATTTCTAACATAGAGGTTGTGCAAGCCTCTAATTCTAACATTGTACATTTAATTGTTTTAATGTCCCATTCATCCGAATGGGAAGCAGGTATTACAGCATGTGCATAATAATTCACAAGAGTTGTTGAAACGTTTGGAATTGTTGCAATTTCAGCATCAGGTTCCTCCATGGAATATGGCACCTTGTGTAAAGCTGGCAACAACTTAGGTTTAATAGTCCCTGTATTGGGAGTTAAGCTATCATTATCACTGTACTCTTCTAGGGGTTGCTCCTTGAAAGTACAGAGAGATTGTCAGGCTGTACTCACAAGAAGGCTTCTTCAGGTCAGAGGTAGTCTGCTGAACAGATTTGCTTTTTAACATGATCCAATGACACCTTTCTCTTTTTCTTTGAACCAAGCAGTGGAGGTAAAATTACAGTTTGTGTGATTTTCATCCTAAGAGGTGGAAGAGTTGATCTGTAAAATGTGCAAAATACTTGTTAGCTTCTGCTTTGAGTATCAACCTGTCGTCAGCTGTAAGGACTTTTCTTCATCTAGGGCAGTGTCAATGTTTCAATTGCTTGCCTCTGACATCTTGGATGTCCTGTGAAACAGTTAAACGGTGGTCCTGGTCAAACTTTTGTTCTTCTGCCACCTTTCCAGGATTATCTAGGTCATGTACATTATGAATACTCTGAGGAGCTCCTCGTAATACTCTTCTAGACAAATAATGAAATTATTTCTGGACCTCATACAGCTTATGTAGCAAACTCCTGTATCAATAAGCCCTCTAGCAGTCAGTGCTTATTTAATCATACCATTGGCACACTCTATTATCCCATTAAACTGCACAAAATGGATGTGAGTAATTCAGACATAGTCCCGGAGCAGACATAGGCCCTCATTAAAACATTGGTGGTAAATGCCGCCTACTGCTGGGGTGACGGCTCCCAAAAGACCGTCGCTGAGGCTCACAGCTGTCTGCCAAATAATGACTAAAGCCGGATTTCCGCCACAAGAAGGGCAGAAGTCTGGCTGTGGCCATGTTGGCGGATGGAGTTAAGGTGGTACTGCAACCAGCAGCAGTGCCATGCCAGTAGACAGCCGCCAGCCGTATCACAAAAAATAATACAGCCTGGCGGTGTTCTGCTGGCAGGCGCTGCTGGCAGTAGTAGCGCCCCATCCCCTGCCGGAAGACCCCTGGATCCAGGTAAGTTGGGTTACCGACAGGGGAGGGGGTTGTTGTGTGTGGTTGTGTGTGCATGAATGTGTGTGTGTGCATGAATGCGAACGTATGTGTAGTGTTGTTTGAATGCGTGTATGCATGTGTGAGTGAGTGTGTGTATGCGTGGTGCGTGTCTGCATGTGTGTGTGTGTAGGGGGTGGGGGATTGGAAGGGGGGAGCATGGTTGGAGGGGGTAGGGGGCATCTGGGGAGTATTTGGGGGGAGAGGGCCTCCTATCACTGACAGGGAAGGAATTCTCTGTCACTGATAGGGCCTACTGCCATGGTTTTCACGGTGTTACAAACGCCCCGAAAACCATGGCAGAAGGCAGGGTCAAAATGCCTAAGGCAGTACAACAGCGGCCACCTGGCTGGAGATTCTTATCTCCAGCCCGGCGGTTGTTACCGCCATGGTGGTTGGAGTGGTACATTGGCGGTTGGCCTGTTGGCGGTACCACCGCCACAGTACCACTGACAGCTGGGATCAAAATGACACCCATGATGTCCCTGTATGTCTTTGTAGCACATGCAGGACCATTGTCTAAGTGAAAGATATGAACTGCACCCATGGCTACTAAGCACTGCAAGTCTTTTAGGTTCAAAAGAGCATCCGCATTTCTTTCGCCCAAACCCATATGAATCAGTAGCATACATGGGTCATAACCAATATGGACATATCGATTGGCTGATAAGACTGGCCTGATATAATCCTGATAAATTACACCTAATGAGCAATTGGATATAGTATGGGTCTTGAAATGGTGGAATGCTTAATTTGTTACCAAATTTGCATTGTTGTACATATTGTTTGCCTGTTTATGTACATAGGGCCAGATGTATCTCTGCTTGAGAAGTGGTTCCCAACCGGTAGTCTCGGGACCACTGAGGGTCCTTGAAGCCTACTCAGGGGGTCCATGACTGCTTAGAAAATTAAATTATATTAATAGATGAATAACGTGTACGAAAATGGGTTGCTAGTTGTGTGGCCTGTACAAGTAATGGGTACACATTTGTCCTTCACTTGACACCAAACACCCCATTGTAGCTCTCGACTCTCACAGGGTAGCGAAGTGGAGCAGTCCAAGGCCTAGTTAAAGAAGGTGGTGTAGGCTACTAATCCGCATTCACATAAATACAATAATAACAGTCAATAAAAGATAGTCCAGTCTGTGCTTTTTCTTCTGAAACAGGCAAAGTAAATTTAGCCAATACTAAGCAGCAATACTACTCAATACTAAGCAGCAATTTACAAATATCTATAAGTAGATGGAAATGCTTCTTGGTGTCATTGTGTAATCACTCTTGCACATCCCAAAGGGAGGTCTAGTTCCGTAATCACTTATCAAAACCTTTGCTTGTATTAAAATGCCAAGATGGAACATCTTTTTGAAGAAAAGGACTTAATATTGCTGATAAACATGCATACTTTGAGCATAATTGATTGTCAGTGTCATTTCTTCATTAAAACATTCTCAAGGTAAAGGGTCTAAGCATGTCTGGGTGATTGGTGAATGCAAGATTACTCTGAGAATGAATAACACAACACAAATATCGCATTTATAATCACAACCAGTGTCATTATATCCTTTCACACCTTAATGGTGCTTGCAGCAGATACTGTTAATAGTATACAACATGAAAAACTGCACTTTAATCATGACTCCTAAAGGGCATCACTTTTAGTAATACACCTAAGTGCAATTACTGACTTTCACCCCTAGAGAGTGTCTACCAACATGAAGACTCACATCAATCTGCTTCAATTCACAGGATTTGCAGCCATAGCCTTTAACGCAAGAGGGAACAATACTTCTAGCTGTTGAGCAAAAGCTCCAGCTTGGGGAGTGCTAGAAAACCCATCGAAGCCCTTGAGGTGTTATCCTTTTTTAGTCCCACCAAACTTATGGAGGAGACTTTTGAATTATTTTGGGAGGAGGCTATGCTGCTCCTGTAGCTTTCCTCACACTTGTAGATCCTTTTGGTGGTAACCCCACTCTCCTTGATGGATTTTTCCTGCAAAATTGCAGCCTGGCCCTGCAGAGCATTATGGGGTGCTCATCACACTTTTGGTACATGTTAAAGCAGCAGCATTCCTGCTTTGCTAAGGAGAGCCACTGTTCATTTGCCTTTTTTTTTTGTTTGTTAGCACCGTGTTACCTTTCTAGCAGTCTCGCACCACATTTCCTCTTCTTAGGGTGCTCAGTCCCACCTGAACCCCCCACATGTAGTTAACGTTGCAGGACAGCCTCCACAGCCCATCTTCAGGTTGCCAGAAACTGGCTCCCCACAGACCGGCACTCTGGCCACTGCTGTGGGAGCACGCTCTGGTGGTATGACCTTCCTGGTACCCTAGTTTACGGAGAGCAAGGAAGGCAGGCCATGTGCAGGGGTGTGCCACAGAACTCCCCCCTCTTCGTTTGAACAAGGAAGTGACTGCCGTCCTGCTACAGCCACACTGAAAAGATAAATAATCAGAGGAATGGTCAGTTCCACTGTCTCACCTGTGTGTCATTGGAAGTACTGCTGTATAACTGATGTTCTGTTGTCCACATTCTCATCCTCTGCTTCCTCATCCTCACTGTCCTCAGGGTCCACTGCTGCCAAGGGGCATTTCTAATCTCCTACTCCTGCAGATAAGGCACATGTTGTCTGGGGGCCAGGTTGTGCAACATGCAGCATGCTACAACTATCTGGCAAACATTCTCAGGGGATGCACCTGTCAGATGGAGGTATCTGAACCTGGCCTTCAGGAGGCCAAAGGTATGTTCTATGATCCGCCTGGTTCACCCATGTGCATCATTATACTGATTCTTAGCCCCTGTCCTGGCATTCCTCACAGGGGTCAGGGGCAATGTTCCCTTTAAGGTGCGCGCTTGTGCGGGCGCGCACAATGACTTTTCCCACCGCGCACACACATTTACAAAGCACGCACATTTTACTCCCTGCCTTTGCAGCAGCGCAGGACAAGCAGCATCCAGAGGAGAAATCCCTGTGAATAAGGTTTGTGCTTTTACAGGAGTTACAGCAGGTCACGGAGTTTAATTAGCTTTGTCTGGCTGGGGGGCACCGGGCTGCATTCAGGGCAATAAATCATGCTTATCAGCAGGCTGGCTGGCTGGGGTGATCGCTTGCTAGATAAAAAGTTTATTTTGTCACTTAGGGCATTGTGCTATCCAGTACATAATCTGTAAATAAAAAAAACTTGCTGGTGCCCAAAGCCCTCTTCTTAAACATGCCGCTGCTGCAATTAAAAGTGCAAACACAGATTTCTAAGGCAGTAATACTGAAGCCATCTCGGGCCTCTTCAATACATTTAAAGCCAGTCCCCGGCCCTTCAGCTCACTCTTGCAGCTTTCTGTTTTCTCCCATTGTGAAGCTTTTTTGTTTTTCTCTTTCTCTGTCTTGCCCATATGTGTCTTTTACTTGCAGTAAATGCTTGAGGCATCAAAATAAGCACCGCCCCTCAAAAAGAGGAAACAAGTAAAACGTCTCTCTTAAATGAAAAAAAGGTGCCAGTGCCCAAAGACCTCTTCTTAAACACAAGGCTGCTGCAATTAAAAGTGCAAACACAGAATACTAAGGCAGCATTATACTGAAGCCATCCAGAGCCGCTTCAATACATTTATAGCCAGTCCCTGGCCCTTCCGCTCAGTCTTGCAGCTTTCTGCTTTCTTCCTTTGTGACACTTTTTTGTTCTTCTCTTTCTCCGTCTTTCCCATATGTGTCTTTTACTCGCAGTAAATGTTTGAGTAAGAAAAATAAGCATCAGCCCTCAAAAATAAGTGCTGGTACTCCGCATCGGAAACAACAAGTAAAATGTTTCTCTTTAAATCAGTGCCATATTCTTTATGGGAATGCATTTAAAAGTGCAAACATCAGGATGGTGGCCAGTTGTCCCTGAGGATCACGAATTGCGACATGTCGTTTTAGTATTCATTAGGCAGCTCTTCCGCTGTGCAAATTGTGTTTTTGCAATTTAACCTTATAGTATGTGGGTTAGTTTACAAAATCAGATACTAGTCGCAAAAAGTTGATGTATAATTTGTGACCAATTTTGGCAACTAATACAATATTACATCTGGCCTTCAACCTTTTATTCCTTTAAGTAAACAATAGCACAGTCATTTTACTTTGCGACAGATTATTTCTCAGTGTTATGTATGTTATTTGAACTTCGAGTCCACAATAGCACACGAAAAAACATAATGTATTATTGGCTTACATGCCCTTAATCTTATGTATTGCCACTTGCTTAGTGCAGTGGTAACACAAACGTGTGATAAAACCCCTTTCAGCACCAGAAACAACAAGCTGTGATTCACCATGGTGTTACTTGTATACTGCTCCACTTGGTTAGCCCCCCCACCCACTTCTTTTATTTTTTTTTCACTTCCGCTATCTCAATCTGGAAAAGTCACCATAAGGAGAAGGGGTTGATGTCTCTCCATTCTTACAATGTCACTCATGCTTTATTTCCCTGGTTGTGTTTTACCCCTTCTGCTTGTAATAACTTGTGCACAGCTGTTAAGATGGCACGACAATTTCTTTCTTTCTTAAAGACTCTGGCACCCTCAAGGCTTGGACTCTACGATTTAAAGACTATAAATAAAGGGCAATAAAGATAAGGGGCTTACAGTTTGGGATGCAAAGATGTTTTTGGCTATCACATTCTTATAGAAGCCTGCACTTCTATAACTACAGTGCTTCCTGAACTGGGTTATTTGTTTTTATATACTGTCCTTCTAACTGACTGATTTGGATAATCAGAATGCCTAGCCTTAATAACATGCTGCAAAACCGGAGAACACAAGAAGAATAAGTGCCAAATGCTGTACTCTGTACTGCAGGTTACGGATTAGGTAGTTGGTTATTGTGAGGAATACCCAGGGTTATGGATGGGCTAAAGTCACTGTCTGCATTAACGATCATGGGACTAAGCAAACTATGCCTTAATTTTGTCTGTTTGTTGAGCCCCCGCTGTGACTTCAGTTTGTAAGATGCACTGTATTCAGGGCCACTAAAATTATGCAGTTGTGTGGCCCCAGCATTTTTGTATAGTTACAGATTTTGACACCAAAAATCTGCATCCAAAATACATTGTTTGTAGCTCAAACGGTTCAAATATCACTAAAACCCACCACCATGTGCTAGCTCATGCGTCTTGCTTGGGAGACTCTGTTGTGTACAGTAAAGGGCTTGGAGCCTGCCTGTCACTTACTATTTGTTGGCTTGTGTGGCACTCTTCTCTACAGTCTTGTAATTCGTCATCACATTTTGGATGCTGCTATTCTGCAGGACAAAGGCGTCATGCACCTACCCAGGATACTTGGCAGTGACATGGGAGATGTACTGGTCCACCAGGCACACCATTTTCACATTGAGTGAGTGGAAACTCTTCAGTTTCCTGAAACCTGTTCATTGTGCCGGGTTGGGGGGGGGGAATGCAATATGTGTTCCATCAATACACCCTAATAATATTTGGTATATGTTCCATTGCATAGAATCCAGCCTTCAGTGGCCACATCTTCAACTTGGGGGAAAGTGATGTACCTGCATATGTGTTTGACCAAGGCAGACAAAACCCTTGCCAGCACGATTAACAACATTGGCTGTGACATTCCTGCTGCCAAGCCCACTGTCACTTGGAAAGAACCAGTTGCCAGGAAATGAAGCACTGATAGAACCTGCACAAGAGGGGAGATCCCAGTGGGATGACGGATAGCTGATATCAGACCAGGCTCCAATTGTGCACACAGCTCTGTGATTGTGCCCAGTCCAGTCTAAAAGGTGAGTATAATGTGCCTGTCTTCCAGTGTAGCCAAGTCCACAAGGGGTCTGTACAAGGGGTCTTGTCTCCTCCTCCTATTCCTCTGCAGTGGTAGGTATCTAAGGGACACAAGAGTGAGTAAGGTGTCACAAGTTGATCAATGGAACCACCACCTCAGTGTACATAGAGCATTTATGTATTCGGACAATGTGAATGGCAATGTATCTGCAATTTACAGCAATGACACAGTTTCTAATTTCTGAATGTTGTCCACTACCATAAAATGGCAATCGCCTATCCTGTAAGTATGGACAGGTGGTAGTGAGGTAACTCCGCCGGCGTTGAGCATCATGGTGGAAGGTGGTCTTCCACCACCATGCTATTCCTCATTGGCTAAAATGGGGCTCTATGGAGTACAGTGTCCAATGGGGATCACCAGCGGCAGTGACGTTCTACACCGCCACGGACGTGACCGCCATTTTCTGTCTAAAACCTCACTTGATTCCTGACTTTCCACAGGTCAACAGCTCCACTGCGTGTGCTGCTGTGACCTGTGTCTGGATCCCGCCATGGCCTGTGTGACCGGGGAAAGGGACCCTGCCTTCACTCCGGAGGAGTTAGAGCATCTTGTGGATGGTGTCCTGCCCCTGTATGGACAGCTGTTTGGGCCTCCAGACCAACAGGTGAGTACACCATGGGCACAATACATGTGACAAGGTTGCATGTAGATGTGTGTGCTAGCATTGTGTCATTTGGGGGTGTGTGTGTCTGGTGGTAGTGTACATGCAGGGCTCCAGATGATGTGTGTGCCAATGGATATGGAAATGGTATTTGTGGCCCATATGTGTGACAGGCTGGATTGTATAGTTAATGGTGTCCTCCTGTCTGTATTACCTCTGCAGGTCATCGCCCATCAGAAGAAGGGATTCTGGCGTGCCATAGCCAAGGACATGCAGACCCTAGAGGTGTATAGCAGGTGGAGCACCCACTGTAGGAAAAGGTAGGAGGACCTGAGACGCTGGGCCCGTTAGCTCAGCTGGGGACTGCCTCCTAATGAGGGCAGGGTGCCCATTGGAACCTGACCCCCCTGATAGCCCACATACTGGCAGTGGCCTACCCAGAGCTGGATGGGCACTTGAGTACCGCATAGCAGCCACAAGTGGGCGAATACAGTGAGCATGACAACAATTATTGTTGCGTTCATGGGATCCTGGTGGTGGGTTTCAGTTAGTGGGTGCCCCTTAATGCCATCTCAGCCATTGCTGCGTGATCCAGCTCAAGGTATATGGGTGTATAGCAAAATCTAGTAACCTAGCTAGGTTGCATTCCATGTCAGACAGGGCTTAGTGGGTCCCAGGAGGAGTGCAGTTGGTGGTCGTTGGCTCTCATCTTGCTGTGGCACCTAGCCAATGGAATGCCAGTGCAATGCATAATGCTCAATCCTGATCCCTGTGTGTGATGGTAATGTGTATGCCAACTGTGGCGTTGGTGCTGTAATTGACCCAGGGCTCCCTTTCTCTCCCCCCCAATTTTCTTCTGTCATCCTGTCCATGTGTGCATTAGCATCATCTGGCAGAGGAGCAGGGGCACCGGCAACTGAGGGAGCTGCATCCCACAGGACCCAGGAGGCACCAGTGGGATGGAGAGCGAGGGGAGCGCCACGACAGAGACAGGAGGTGACAACACTGACTCTGATTCCTCCTCCAATGGAAGCTTCCTGGTGGTGGTGGACACCTCTGGAACCAACAAGCTACAGCCACCCCCCATGTACCAGCACCACCCTCCCAGTAGCCCCTCATCGAGTAGTCCATGCACGCTCATCCAGGAGGTTGGGCACCTCAGGCCCAGCCCCAGTGAGCCCTGCTGCCCTCAGTGAGGAGGCTACTGACTTCCTAAGATCCATCTCTGTAGGGCAGTCAACCATTGTCAATACCACCCAGGGGATGGCATCCCAGGTGCAGCAATGCAATGCATACCTGGAGGGCATCCACGGTGGGTTGGCGGCCCTGCAGAGATCATTCCAGGCTCTGGCCTGCTCTCTGATGGCAGCCAGTATCCCTGTTCCTACCATCCCCCCTCCAACTACCACTTCCCAGTTCCAGTCTCCTCAACCCCAACCTATCCCAGGCACAGATACAAACAAGCATACACCCAAAACATCAGACAAGAGTAGCACAGTCAAACACAGGCAGCACACCTCAGGCCACAAGCACTCGCACAAACAACAGACACTTGCACACACAATCACATCCACTGCCTCTACTCTCTCCCCATCCTCCTCCTCCCTCACAGCCACATCCGCAGTCACACATGCATGCACTGCATCAACAGCCACCACCAACATCACCACATCAAGGAGCACACACGCCTTACTTGCAGACACCTCCACAACATCCATCCTTGTGTCCCTTTGTCCTCTCCCACTTTGTCTGCCCCCCTAAGAGACACAAACGCACGCACTCAGCCAGCCAACAGCCATCCATCTCACACACGCACACTGTCCATGCACCTGCACCCAAGTCCAGCAGACTTTACATCTGACAACCACTCCCTCAACCTCCACTCCCATCCCTCCTCCCACATCCCACCCCAATGTCCCTAAGAAGCTTTTTCTTGCCCAACCTGACCTCTTCCCTTCCCTTCCACCCCCCTCCTTTCTGTAAGAGCAGGGTCCCAGTAACTCAGTCCAGCCCCTGAGCCAAACAGTCTGCCACTGTTCCCATCAAATCATCAGCTGCTGGCACAAAGGGGCCCCAGAGTGTGATGCCTGCCACTCCTACTGAGGGCACACCTCCAGCTCAGAAATGGAGGACTAGGGTGTGAAAAGCACGGGACAGGAAACAAGGACAGTGGAGGCAGCTTCTGGTCCTGGAGACAAGGACGCAAGTAACATGTTACGGCAAAGGGGACACATGGATCCCCCTCCACTACCAAAGATTGCTAAGGATCCCCCTCCACCAGCAAAGAAAGTGAAGGTTCCCACTCCACTAGCAAAGAAAGGGAAGGTTCCTACTCCACAACCAATGAAAGGGAAGGTTCCCACTGAATCACCAATGAAAGGGAAGGTTCCCACTCAACCACCAATCAAAGGGAAGTTTCCCACTCAACCACCAATGAAAGGCAAGAGTCCCACTCCACCAGTAGAAGGCAATGAGCCTCCACCTCCAGCACATGCACAGCAGCCCTCACCTCCAGTAGAGGTACAGCAGCCCTCACCTCCAGCTGAGGCACATCAGCCCTCACCTCCAGCTGAGGGCAAGGAGCCCCCACTTCCAGCACAGGCACAGCAGCCCTCACCTCTAGCTGAGGCACATCAGCACTCACCTCCAGCAGAGGGCATGTAGGCCACCCTCCAGGGAGTTTTGTACAAGGAGCCCCCTCCAGAACCAGTCGGCAAGTTCCCCACTTCAGAGACTGTGGCCTTGCACTCCCCAACAAAGACAAATGGGCATGGAGACCCCTCCAGAACCAGTGGGCAAGTTCCCCACTTCAGCTGAGGTGCCCCCTCCACTCCCCCTTCCTTCTGAGGTGCCTGCCTATTTCCAATATGATGTACCTGAACAGTGGATTCTGGATTGTGTCAGGAGTCCAGTTGGGCCTTGGACTGTGCCCTTTGGCCATGTGGCTCTTTTGTACTTTGGACTTGCCATTGGCCCATTCTGGACATTGTTGCCTGCATTTGTATTTGGATGAACAATATGGTGGATGTTAGCATCAAATTACAGTGTTTGTTGATTCTCACTGTGGTCCTTGTTTTATTTTAACGTGTGTCCAGTGACATTGGTATACCTCTGCAGCTGGTTCTGTGTATGGTGTGTGTGTGTAAATGCCATGTGTTGTGCGTGTGTGTGTGTCAATCTCCTTTTCCTCCCTCCCTTCCTTGTGTGCTAGGTGGTTGTACTCACTGTCATCGTTGTTGGTGTTCCATGAGGGCCATGGCGTAGAGGAGAATCGGGAAGACTTGAAGTTCCGGTTCCATAGCAGTGTAGTTGTAGGTGAGTCTTTTGTTTTCAGTGTTATGTTTTTGCCAGGCTTTTGATGATGTTGGTACTGCCCCAGAAATCCTGGCGGTTTGCTATGTCATAGTATGGTGGGCGGTACCTTGGCTTCCGCCTGGCTGCTGATGGCTACCGCCCTGGTCAGTGTTGTTAACGCCCTGGCGGTTGGTGTGGTACATTGGCTGTCTATGGGAGGTATCACTGCCATGGTCATAATTTGGCGGTAATTACCGTCAGCCTGTTGACGGTATTACCACCACTTTATCACTCACCGTCAATGTCATAATGACCACCAATATCTTCTATGATGATTGTTTTAACATATTTTGTATAGGATGAGAAAACAATCATCATACAAGATATTGGCCCTCATTCTGACCCTGGCGGTCGGTGATAAAGCGGCGGCCAAGCCGCCAACAGGCCGGCGGTCTAAAATATGCAATTCTGACCCTGGCGGGAACCGCCAACACAGCCCGCCAACTTAACACTCCGACCGCCACAGCGGTACAAACAAACAGCGCGGCGGTTCCCGCCAACAGCCCGGCGGCAGACAAAGTACCGCCCACCCTATTACGACCCACCAATCTGCCACCTTTTCCGGGGCGGGAGCACCGCCGATAAGAACACGGCGGAAACAGACTACGAACGGGAAAACGCTCACCTCTACGCACTCCACGCGAGATTCCGGCAGTATGGAGCCAGAGTTGCAGGTCATCCCCGCACTCCTATTCCTGCTCATATACCAGGAGCACGCCCGGCGGCGCGGAAGACATCGGTGAGTACGGCACCTACGACACAGGGGAGGGAAAAGATTACCGGCACACACCCACCCACCCACACCCACTACAACACACACATCAATGCATTCCCACAGATCACTGTCACAACCCACAAACCACCCCCCTCCGAAATAATGCAAAGACCAAAAGAAGAGATCATAAACGGGCAGATATATTGAAATATGGACACCATTAATCCCAATAAATAAATAAACTATGTACAAAATATATACAGCTACTAAATGTAGTCCAACCACTGTCCGTGGGTCACAGGGGTCCTGTGCAAAGGGGCAAGGCCCAGTCCCACGACAAGAACTCCACGGAGAGAACACTGCAGGGGCATCAGAAAGAAAATAGGACAGGCACCTCAGGGGGAAGGGAAGGGGGGGCACCTCAGCCACTTGAGTACACGACGCCAGATCCACGAGGGGACTCCATGACCACTGGCCCATCCTGGGGAGAGCAAAGCCACAGTCCAAACAGTCCATACAGTGGGTGGCCTTCCCACTGGGCCATCCTGGGGAGAGCAAAGCCACAGTCCATACAGTCCATACAGTGGGTGGCCTGCCCACTGGGCCATCCTGGGGAGAGCAAAGCCACAGTCCATACAGTCCATACAGTGGGTGGCCTGCCCACTGGGCCATCCTGGGGAGAGCAAAGCCACAGTCCATACAGTCCATACAGTGGGTGGCCTGCCCACTGGGCCATCCTGGGGAGAGCAAAGCCACAGTCCATACAGTCCATACAGTGGGTGGCCTGCCCACTGGGCCATCCTGGGGAGAGCAAAGCCACAGTCCATACAGTCCATACAGTGGGTGGCCTGCCCACTGGGCCATCCTGGGGAGAGCAAAGCCACAGTCCATACAGTCCATAACAGACCCCACTGCCACTGGAGGAGGCAAGTTGGCCAGAGGACATCCTGCAGCCCTGCCCGAGATAGATCCTGCCCTGCCACGTCTGCCAAAGGGCCAGCGGTTCTTGCCCTGAAGGGCCCAGTTCAGCGGTTCTTGAGACGGCGGGGCCCAGTTCAGCGGTTCTTGAGACGGCGGGGCCCAGTTCAGCGGTTCTTGAGACGGCGGGGCCCAGTTCAGCGGTTCTGGAGACGGCGGGGCCCAGTTCAGCGGTTCTTGAGACGGCGGGCCCAGTTCAGCGGTTCTGGAGACGGCGGGCCCAGTTCAGCGGTTCTTGAGACGGCAGGCCCAGTTCAGCGCTTCTTGCCTTGAAGGGCCCAGTTCAGCGGTTCTTGAGATGGCGGGGCCCAGTTCAGCGGTTCTTGAGACGGCGGGGCCCAGTTCAGCGGTTCTGGAGACGGCGGGGCCCAGTTCAGCGGTTCTTGAGACGGCGGGGCCCAGTTCAGCGGTTCTTGAGACGGCGGGGCCCAGTTCAGAGCTTCTTGCCTTGAAGGGCCCAGTTCAGCGGTTCTTGAGACGGCGGGGCCCAGTTCAGCGGTTCTTGAGACGGCGGGGCCCAGTTCAGCGGTTCTGGAGACGGCGGGGCCCAGTTCAGCGGTTCTTGAGACGGCGGGGCCCAGTTCAGCGCTTCTTGCCTTGAAGGGCCCAGTTCAGTGGTTCTTGAGACGGCGGGGCCCAGTTCAGCGGTTCTTGAGACGGCGGGGCCCAGTTCAGCGGTTCTGGAGACGGCGGGGCCCAGTTCAGCGGTTCTTGAGACGGCGGGGCCCAGTTCAGCGGTTCTTGAGACGGCGGGGCCCAGTTCAGCGGTTCTGGAGACGGCGGGGCCCAGTTCAGCGGTTCTTGAGACGGCGGGGCCCAGTTCAGCGCTTCTTGCCTTGAAGGGCCCAGTTCAGCGGTTCTTGAGACGGCGGGGCCCAGTTCAGCGGTTCTTGAGACGGCGGGGCCCAGTTCAGCGGTTCTGGAGACGGCGGGGCCCAGTTCAGCGGTTCTTGAGACGGCGGGGCCCAGTTCAGCGGTTCTTGAGACGGCGGGGCCCAGTTCAGCGCTTCTTGCCTTGAAGGGCCCAGTTCAGCGGTTCTTGAGACGGCGGGGCCCAGTTCAGCGGTTCTGGAGACGGCGGGGCCCAGTTCAGCGGTTCTTGAGACGGCGGGGCCCAGTTCAGCGGTTCTTGAGACGGCGGGTCCCAGTTCAGCGCTTCTTGCCTTGAAGGGCCCAGTTCAGCGGTTCTTGAGACGGCGGGGCCCAGTTCAGCGGTTCTTGAGACGGCGGGGCCCAGTTCAGCTGTTCTGGAGACGGCGGGGCCCAGTTCAGCGGTTCTTGAGACGGCGGGGCCCAGTTCAGCGCTTCTTGCCTTGAAGGGCCCAGTTCAGCGGTTCTTGAGACGGCGGGGCCCAGTTCAGCGGTTCTTGAGACGGCGGGGCCCAGTTCAGCGGTTCTGGAGACGGCGGGGCCCAGTTCAGCGGTTCTTGAGACGGCGGGGCCCAGTTCAGCGGTTCTTGAGACGCCAGGGCCCAGTTCAGCGGTTCTGGAGACAGCGGGCCCAGTTCAGCGGTTCTTGAGATGGCGGGGCCCAGTTCAGCGCTTCTTGCCTTGAAGGGCCCAGTTCAGCGGTTCTTGAGACGGCGGGGCCCAGTTCAGCGGTTCTTGAGACGGCGGGGCCCAGTTCAGCGGTTCTGGAGACGGCGGGGCCCAGTTCAGCGGTTCTTGAGACGGCGGGGCCCAGTTCAGCGGTTCTTGAGACGGCGGGGCCCAGTTCAGCGCTTCTTGCCTTGAAGGGCCCAGTTCAGCGGTTCTTGAGACGGCGGGGCCCAGTTCAGCGGTTCTTGAGACGGCGGGGCCCAGTTCAGCGGTTCTGGAGACGGCGGGGCCCAGTTCAGCGCTTCTTGCCTTGAAGGGCCCAGTTCAGCGGTTCTTGAGACGGCGGGGCCCAGTTCAGCGGTTCTTGAGACGGCGGGGCCCAGTTCAGCGGTTCTGGAGACGGCGGGGCCCAGTTCAGCGGTTCTTGAGACGGCGGGGCCCAGTTCAGCGCTTCTTGCCTTGAAGGGCCCAGTTCAGCGGTTCTTGAGACGGCGGGCCCAGTTCAGCGGTTCTTGAGACGGCGGGCCCAGTTCAGCGGTTCTGGAGACGGCGGGGCCCAGTTCAGCGGTTCTTGAGACGGCGGGGCCCAGTTCAGCGGTTCTTGAGACGGCGGGGCCCAGTTCAGCGCTTCTTGCCTTGAAGGGCCCAGTTCAGCGGTTCTTGAGACGGCGGGGCCCAGTTCAGCGGTTCTTGAGACGGCGGGGCCCAGTTCAGCGGTTCTGGAGACGGCGGGGCCCAGTTCAGCGCTTCTTGCCTTGAAGGGCCCAGTTCAGCGGTTCTTGAGACGGCGGGGCCCAGTTCAGCGGTTCTGGAGACGGCGGGGCCCAGTTCAGCGGTTCTTGAGACGGCGGGGCCCAGTTCAGCGGTTCTTGAGACGGCGGGGCCCAGTTCAGCGGTTCTGGAGACGGCGGGGCCCAGTTCAGCGGTTCTTGAGACGGCGGGCCCAGTTCAGCGCTTCTTGCCTTGAAGGGCCCAGTTCAGCGGTTCTTGAGACGGCGGGGCCCAGTTCAGCGGTTCTTGAGACGGCGGGGCCCAGTTCAGCGGTTCTGGAGACGGCGGGGCCCAGTTCAGCGGTTCTTGAGACGGCGGGGCCCAATTCAGCGGTTCTTGAGACGGCGGGGCCCAGTTCAGCGCTTCTTGCCTTGAAGGGCCCAGTTCAGCGGTTCTTGAGACGGCGGGGCCCAGTTCAGCGGTTCTTGAGACGGCGGGGCCCAGTTCAGCGGTTCTGGAGACGGCGGGGCCCAGTTCAGCGGTTCTGGAGACGGCGGCCGGTCTATGGCCAACTGCTAATTGCCTGGTGGTGCCCTCCTGGCCAGCGGGGATGGTGCTCCTTCACTGCCCACCTGGGCTGTGGGTGGTGGGGCCCTCCTGGCCAGCTGGGCTGGGTCCTCCCTGGGCAGCGGCTATGGGGGTGGTGGGCTCTCCCGGGGCAGCTGTGCCGGTTCCTCCCGGGGGTGCGGCAATGGGGGTTGTGGGCTCCTCCTGGGCAGCAGGCCTGCTGCCTGCCCTCTCCGACTTGCTGCCCTTGCCCTCCTTAGTCGTGGGCCTGTGGCCCTTTCCTCCCTTTGGAGCTGTGGCTGGTGACTGTCTCTGGGTGGTGTCCGGGGGGGATGTAGAAGGCGGGCTCCTGCGGCGACCCTTCCGCCTTCTGCTCCTCTTCCCAGGGGGTGGGCTGGCTGTCCCCTTGCTGCTGGGCGAAGATCCAGACATGCGGGCTGGCGGGCTCCAATACCCCTGCACCCTTGTCAAGGGGGCTGCAGGGCTGGTGGTGGCTGAGGTGCTCTTCTTACCCTGACGAGAAGGAGGGGGGGGCTCAGGGTCAGGAAAGAAGTTAGTAGTGGCGAGGAAGAGCTTCTTGGGACAATGGAGAGTGGTAGGTACAGTGGGAATGGGAGTGGAGGGAGAGGATGTGGTTGTAGGTGAGTCACGTTTGCTGTCTTTGGGTGCAGGTGCAGGAGGGATAGGCTGTCGTGAGGTGGATGGCTGTTGGGTGGGTGGGTGGCTGCGTTTGTGTGGTGTGGAAGAGGGGGTGACAGACACAGTGGGAGAGGACACAGGGGACGTGTAAATGGCAGTGGGGGTGGTGACTGCACGTGTGCGGACTGGAGTGGAGGGTGTGCTGGTGATGGAAACATTGGCTGATGGTGAGGTGAATGGAGGTGTGAGTGTAGACGTCACAGGGAGGGAGGAGGGAGACGAGGAGGTGGGGGTCACAGAGGTGGTAGTGACTGTTGGCATGTCTGCATCGGAATGTTGCGTGTGTGAATGTCTGCGTGATCTGTGGTGCTTATGTTTGGATGAGCTTCTCTTGGGTGTTGAGGTGTGCAGGCTGGTCTGATGGTGTGGGTGGGACAGGCAGAGGAACAGGAGACTGGGAGGAGGGAGTTAGTAGAGGCAGGCAGGAGACAGGGACAATGGCTGCCGTCAGTGCTGAGGGCAGAGCCTGGAACGATCGCTGATGGGCAGCCTGACCCGAATGAATGCCCTCCAGGTACGCATTGCTGCGATGAACCTCCCTCTCCACCCCCTGGATGGCATTCAAAAGGGTAGTTTGCCCAACAATGAGCGTTCGGAGGAGGTCAATGACCTCCTCACTGAGGGCAGCGGGGGTAACAGGGGCAGGGCCTGAGGTGCCTGGGGCGAAGGAGATGCCCGGCTTCCTGGCAGAGCGGGCACGGGGCGAACGCTGAGGGGCTGCTGGGAGGGCGGAGATGGTGCGCTGGGTGGCGGCTGTACCTGTAATGGCGGGGGGCACGGATGGTGCCACCCCCGCAAGGGAGCCCCCTTCCGAGGACGTGTCCGTGTCGCTGCAGGGTCCAGTCGTCCCCGTCGTGGAGCTCCCCTCGCCCTCCGTCTCACTGGTCCAGTCTGACTCTGTGGCATGGCCCTCCTGGGCCATGTGAGATGCAGCTCCCTCCTGCCCCGATGCCACTTCTCCTCCGCCTGATGATGCTGATGCACACAAGCACAGAAAGACAAACAAAAAGGGGGGGGGAGAGAGAAATAAAGGGATATTGAGTACATGGATCTCCGGTACAGTTAGCGGACATGACAGACACAGATGCCCCTTGCACTAAGTTGCGCACTTGGGGTACGCTACGAATTCCGTGGAACATGGCCTACACGCCTAGAGTTGACAACTGCACCCATGGATGACACGGCCCAGGGATGGCTGTACTGACAAACTACTGAGGGTGGTGGCTGGGGACACAGGGGCTTACGGGGGTGCCCAGCCTACAGATATCGCCCTGGCCTAGGGGGACCCCCAGCCCTCCTCCCCCACCCAGACACCTCCACTGCGCGACAACAGAGTAGATAATGCTTGTACTCACCCCCTTGTGTCTGCTGTGCTGCCCTCACGCGCCCATCCAATTCAGGGTAGGCCACCGCCAGGATCCGGAACATCAGGGGGCTCAGTTGACGGCAGGCACCCCGCCTACGTTGGGAGGCCATCCCCAGCAGAGACTCGGCGGTCTTCTTGGTCCCGCGGCGGATGTCCTCCCACCTCTTGCGGCAGTGGGTGCCCCGTCGATGGTGGACCCCCAGGGCCCGGACTTCCTTGGCGATGGCACGCCAAATCCCGATCTTCTCATGGGCGCGGACCTATGTGACACGTACAGGGAGGGAGAAATACCACGTTCAAGTTTGTCAGCATTTTCCTTTCCAGTGGCCCAACGCCCCCCATCCCCGCCAGGCCCCCCGCCATGCCCAACATGCCCCCCATCCCCGCCAGGCCCCCCGCCATGCCCCCCGCCATGCCCAACATGCCCCCCATCCCCACCAGGCCCCCCGCCAGGCCCCCCGCCAGCCCCAACATGCCCCCCATCCCCGCCAGGCCACCAAGCCAGCCAGTGGCCCCAAATCCATATTGAATTAAACTCACTTGTTGGTCTGGAGGACCGTAGAGTAGCGCATACTGGGGGAGGACCCCATCCACAAGTTTCTCCAACTCCTCTCCAGTGAAGGCAGGGGCCCTTTCCCCAGTCGCAGCAGCCATTGTCCCTTCCAGACCGAGGTCACAGCAACACTTGCAGTATAGGTCCTCTCCTGTGAAAGTTCAAGTCGCAAGTGGATAAGTAGATAGAAAATGGCGGTCACGTCCGCGGCGGTGCGTACCGCGGCGGTGCGTCCCGCCACCGCCGGCGCCCTTCGCCATTGGCTCCTGAAACCCATAGGCTTCAATGTTAACCAATGCGGCTTCGCGCCGCGGTCTTCGCCCGCCGCCCGCCACGGTGTGCCACGCCAGCGCATTGACCTCACATCCCATTGTCACACTTCACAGGTCAGGCAGCCGCCATTTCCAGGGCCCACATGGCTCAATTTCAACTGCGTCACACAGGCCTAGGCCTTGCATAGCCACTCAGACACGCCATTCACTGCATAGAGAATCGTATACTGTGCTAGCTGTGAGTACGTACCTGTGGGTTGCTTGACTGTGTGCTCCATGTTGTCCTTCCTAGGCACCGTCCGCTGGGTTGGGCGAGGAGACGGATGAATCCTCCCGTGTACCGACCGCTGGTGGACCTGTCGACAATGGAAGAACGCCACATTATCCTGACCTACCGTCTTAACCGTGCCACTATCCATGAACTGTGTGCCCAGCTGGAGCCCGACCTGATGTCCCCCATCCGCCAACCCACAGGGATTCCCCCTCTGGTGCAGGTCATGTCAGTACTACATTTCTTGGCAAGTGGGTCATTTCAGACAACCGTGGGAATTGCTTCCGGGATGTCTCAGCCCATGTTTTCGAAGGTGTTATCCAGAGTGTTGTCTGCCCTGATGAAATCCGTGAGGACCTACATCATTTTCCCTGAGGTGGGCGAATTGGCTACAGTGAAGGGTGATTTCTACGCCCCTGGACATATTCCCAACGTAATTGGTGCCATTGATGGGACCCATGTGGCTTTGGTTCCCCCAAGAGACAGGGAGCAGGTGTACAGGAACAGAAAAAGTTACCATTCAATGAACATCCAGGTGGTGTGTTTGGCTGACCAGTACATCTCGCATGTAAATGCCAAATTCCCAGGGTCAGTGCATGACGCCTACATCCTCAGGAATAGCAGCATCCCTTACGTGATGGAACAGCTACAGAGACACCGTGTATGGCTAGTGGGGGACTCTGGGTACCCCAACCTGTCGTGGCTACTGACCCCAGTAAGGAATCCCCGGACCAGGGCAGAGGAACGGTACAATGAGGCCCATGGGCGTACTAGGAGGGTGATCGAACGCACCTTTGGCCTCCTAAAGGCCAGGTTTCGCTGCCTGCATATGACAGGTGGATCCCTAATGTACTCACCTAAGAAGGTGTGTCACATCATCGTGGCCTGCTGCATGCTTCACAACCTGGCTTTGCGCCGCCAGGTGCCTTTCCTGCAGGAGGATGGTCGAGACGGTGGTGTTGTGGCAGCGGTGGAACCTGAGGAGAGTGACGAGGAGGAAGACGACGGGGCTGAAACAGACAACAGGGACAGAATCATTGAACAGTACTTCCAATAGGACACAGGTAACATTTCAAAGATAATTTAGTAAATGTTAACTACTCTCCAGCATCTCTGCTGCCTGTCTATTTGCCCCAGTGTATGATGACTGAGTTTTGGCTTTTCCCTCCCTATTTCAGATCTGGGGTCCCCACTACGAGTCCTGTGCTTCGTTTCCCCATGGACTACAGCTTTGTGGCAGCTGTTTGTTGACTTCACCATGTACAAGGACATATTTGCACTGTCATGTCAATTACAATCTATTGAAATCACAGCCAGACTCCTGATATTTTGGTGCAAAATAGGTGTTTATTGAAGTGCTCAAAATGGGATGGGTGGTTTCAAGTGGGTGGGGGCTATGGTGAAGGAATGTCCATGGCAGAGTCCAGAGTAACAGTCACACAGGTGCATTGTCCAGAGGCCTGTGGAGAGATGGAGCATGGGCAGTTCAAGGATGGACAGGGTGACAATGTGGGACAGTGGGATGACATCAGGTGGTATCCTTTGCTGGCGGGGGTCTTGACATCCTACTCTGTCTTCTTGCGAGATCTCAGGGCCCTCTTGCGGGGTGGTTCTTCTCCTGCAGGAGGTGGGGGTCTGGTGGGCTGCTGCTGTGCGGGGGCCTCCTGTCCACTAGCGCCGGCGGAGGTGGATGGCTGTTCTTGGTCCAGGCTAGTGGCAGGGGCCCTTGGGTGTTGTTCAGTGTCCGCCCTGCTGTTTACGAGGTCCTGCAGCAGCCCTACCATGGTAACCAGGGTGGTGTTGATGGCTCTGATGTCCTCCCTGTACCCCCGATAGTGTTCCTCCTGCAGCACCTGGATCTCCTGGAACCGGGCCAGTACCGTCGCCATCGTCTCCTGGGAGCGGTTGTATGCTCCCATGATGGTGGTGAGGACCTCGTGGAGAGTGGGTTCCCTGGGCCTCTCCTCCCCCCCCGTCGCACAGCTGCCCGCCGAGTTGCCCTGTTTCCCTGGGCCTCTGCCCCCTGGCCGGTGTGCCCACTACCACTGCCCCCAGGTCCCTGTTGTTGTTGGGGTGGTGGGTTATCCTGGGTGCCCTGTAGTGGTAGACACACCGCAGATTGACGCGCCCTGGAGACAGAGGCATGGGCCCGCTGGGTGGGAGCTGTGCTGGTGTTCCCAGAGGGGTTTGGGTCTGTAGTGGCCTGGGCCTGTGTGAGGGGAACCGACTGTCCAGAGGTCCCCGATGGTCCGGGCTGGTCATAGGTGTCCAGGTCGACAGAGCTGCTGTCATCGCTGACGGCCTCTTGGGTGGGGGGTGTGGATAATTCTGGCCCCTCCGCCGCGGTGTGTTGACGGTCGGGTCCTGCAGGGGTATAGAGGTATGGTTATAGTTTCAATGTGTGGCATATGGGTGTATCTGTGGGTTCTCGTGTCCCCAAGTGCTGGCATTCGTGTGTGGGGGCTTTGGTGAGGGTGGCTTGTGGGGGGGATGTGTATATGCATTGGGCATGCTTTGGTGATGGGTGTCCATGCTTAGTGGACGCATGCAGGCCTAGGTTTTGGGATGTGTGGGTTGTGATGGTGAGACATTGGCGGGGAATAGGTGTGCTGGGGGTGGGGGTGAGGATGGTGGTGGGGGTGAGGATGGTGGTGGGGGTGAGGATGGTGGTGGGGGTGAGGGTGGGGGTGAGGATGGGGGTGGGGGTGAGGGTGGGGTTCGAGGATGGGGGTGAGGGTTGGGGTCTGATTTGGCATGCAGGTGGGGGGGAAGCAGTATTGAAGCTTCAACTTACCAGTATCCATTCCTCCGCCGACTCCTGCGAGGCCGTCAGGATGCAGGATGTTCAAGACTTCCTCCTCCCATGATGTGAATTGTGGGGGTTGAGGTGGGGGTCCTCCGCCAGTCTTCTGCACGGCGATGTTGTGCCTGGATACCATGGAACGCACCTTCCCCCGTAGGTCGTTCCATCGCTTCCTGATGTCTTCCCGATTTCTGGGGTGCTGTCCCACTGCGTTCACCCTGTCCACAATCCTCTGCCATAGCTCCGTCCTCCGGGCAATGCTGGTGTATTGTATCTGTGTGCCGAACAGCTGGGGCTCTACCCGAACGATTTCCTCCACCATGACCCTGAGTTCTTCGTCTGTGAAGCGGGGTTGTCTTTGGGGTGCCATGGGGTGGTGTGTATGATGTGTGGGGTGGAGTATGTGTATTTAAGTGAGTTGAGTGTGGTGGTGTGTGTTGTTTTGTGTGTGGATAGTGTGTGGGTGATGGTGTTGAGTGGCTGTGGCTGTTATGTTTTGGATGCTGGTGTCTCGCTCTTGCCTTCTTTCCGAATTTTTAAGCGTAGGGGTTTGTGGGTGATGTGGGTGTGTGTTTTATATTGTATTGTGTGTGTGGGAGTGGTGTGTGTATGTGTATCAGGTGTGTGGGATTCAAATCGTCCAATGTGGCTGAGTTTTGTTCGTTTGTGTGTATTCTGACCGCGCCGGTGTGTCCCGCCAATGGAATACCGCGTTTGAATGACCGCCGCGTGGATTCGTGGGTCGTAATGGGATGGGCGTATTTCTGTTGGCGTGGCGGTGGAGGTTTGGTCACCTCCACCTTTCCGCCGACCGCTGGTCTGGCGGTCTGTTGTGGCGGTCGGATTTTCGGAGGTTTGCCTTCTGCGGGTCAGAATGACCGTGGCGGGTTTCCGCGACCGCGGCGGGATTATGGAGGATTTCTGACTGGCGGTAGGCGCCTTTTACCGCCGAGGTCAGAATGACCACCATTGTGTGTTGTACCCTTCTTTAACAACATTGGTTGTGATACAAGTCAGTAATTGAGTTTTCACACTGTGGAAGCAAAAGTAGAAGTGTCGCTGAATTAGTCCCATGGGACACTTGTTTAGGGAACATAGGCAGTAGTCCCCAGCACATTTGCCTTAATTTTGTCATGGGGGTATCTTTGTAGCTTTATGGGCTTGTTATTGTAGCATAGGCCCTTTAGCCTATTTGCAATTCATTTTATTTTCTGAGCAGAAACTCTGTTCTGCGGTGCTGTTTTATTTTCAATATACTTTTAGCATAGAAACTGTTTTCAATCTTTGTGCCTGACATTCTTATTCTTTGCTCTGCTGAAGGCTGTTCCCAATATGTTGTCGGCACAAAGTGGAACACCACAATCTCTTCCACTTCACACAAACATTCCTGTCTTACGTTAGAGAGTTCCAGTCAGAAGTTTGCCACTGCATGCTGTCTCTTCTTTGGAGCTGTCTGCTGAGATTTGACGTCTTTCTTAACCTACATGAGAGACAACCCTCAGTAGACTAAGGGACACATGTACGAAGATCCAGTTCTGCGACTCGCAAACTGCGAGTCTTAGCGACTTGCAATTTGCGAATCGCAAAAACGGATGTACAACAGTGTCAGTGACACTGTCTGCGAATCACAATGGGGTTGCAAATGACCTACCTCATGAATATTCATGAGGTAGGTCGCAATTTGCGACCTCAGTGGGAATGGCGGCACTCACAGGGACGGTGGCCTGCTGGTGTCAGCAGACCACCATGTCTGTGACTGCTTTCAAATAAAGCAGTATTTCTTTTTGGGAAATGCAGCCCATTTTCCTTAAAACGGAATGCATTTCTAAAACAAAAATGAAAAGTTTTCTTTTCATTTATTCAGAGCAGGCAGTGGCAGCGGTCTTGCGAATGGGTTAGCACCAATTTGAAATCGGTGCCAACTGCTATTGTTTTGCGACCGCGTTCGCGGTCACAAAACAATCGTACATACCATTTAGATTAGGTATTAGAAAGAGACAAGCCCTTTCCTAATACCGAATTGCAAAACCCAAACTGTGATTCGGGTACCAAGTTACTGAATCACAGTTTGGGCTTTGTACATCCCAAAAAGCATTTTTCTAGTTGCAAACGGGCCGATTCTGCCAATCGGCCTCTTTGCGACTAGAAAAATGCTTTGTACATCTGGCCCTAACAGCACTCTTTGCTGCTACCAAATCCATGTATGGGGGATGGTGTTTTCTTAGGAATTCTGAAGCGGCAGTTAGGGCTAACACTGCTGTGCTCCCATATAGTACTTCAGTGGCATAGGTAGGAATTCCAACACCTAGCATTCTGACACTATGGTGGGACATTTCTTATGTTTCAGTTTTCTTGTTACCGCATTACTATTATTATTATGTTTTATCACCCTAATCATTGCAGTACATGCTATTTCTCTTGAATGCAATTGATTCATTAAAGAATATTGAACCAATCTTTACTTCTGTTTGTCTTTGCATATGCGAGATAAATGTAACTGCGAGAAAAGGATGAGATCTGTTCCACTATGATTTCCCCTGAGAAGTCAAAATGTCATGCACGCAGCTGCCAGAAATCACCGCCTCTTGCAGGTCCTAGTGATGTACCGCTAGCTGGCTGAAAGAGCTAGGCCAACAGTGGTCACAAGGTGTGGAACTAGACTAAGGGGGTTATTCTAACTTTGGAGGAGGTGTTAATCCGTCCCAAAAGTGACGAAAAAGTGACGGATTTACCACCAGCCGTATTACGAGTCCATTATATCCTATGGAACTCGTAATACGGCTGGTGGTATATCCGTCACTTTACCGTCACTTTTGGGACGGATTAACACTCCTCCAAAGTTAGAATAACCCCCTAAGTTCCCTACAACCTGGTGGTGCTGCACCCCAAATCTAGCAGTCTCATTGGTGCAATGAGAGCCAACACGTCATGGCAGCACCAGCGTTTGGTGAGGTACTGAACTACGGATCTCCCTGAGTATCTGTCTCACTATGTGCTAAAGGTACCCCAATACTATTTACAGAGACATCCTTGGTTTTGAGGATTTCCTCTTTAGGTAGCTAGGTAGCACTTATTTTAGACTGAAGATTGTTCAAGCTTGAATCTTAAAGGATTAATCCCCTATTGGTGTCCTTATCTCTGAACTGATACATTTACCATGCCAAACCCACAGCAGGTGGTAGTTTCACTAAACATGCAACCTCCCCTCACTAATCATTTATTAGCTAATGGCCTTCCGGCCGAGGGGGTGCAGTTACAATTGTAGGTGAGGCTCATCCAATATATATAAAAGAACATTGCTACTCTTGGGTCAATTTTCTAGCAGTTGATGGAAACACTGATACATTTCATCACTGTGCACATGTTAATGCACCTGTACAATACAAAGCATGCGGTTACATAGATATACCTCTATCTTTTTATAACCACCAGAACTGCCTTGATGGTACCCTACTGCACACAATACTTCATGTTAAGGTAGGTCCTCTGAGCAATGATGACCCTACATGTCCTTTTTTGGCCAGATATGCACTGCATCCTCATGCAGGCACCTTGGCGGTAGCTGAGGTTCACCACTTATACAATGAGCTTGCAGCAATAAATAGACTCTGAGTACAGTTTGTAATGCATACTATAAATACTAAACCATCACGTGCTGCTCCAGCACAACCGCACACAGTCATACTGGGTATTAACCCTGCAATGATGCATTGGACCATGGGTAAAGTACCTAGAAAACATGAAGAAATTACGTTTTGGTTAGCTCAAAAGATAAATGCTCTGGAAGCTGTGTTTCCCCCTATGGGACCTCAAGATAAACACAGAATTTTCACTATATGATTGCCATTTGGTATGGTTTCTATAGTGGATAACATCAACACTTGGGGCATAGTATTTGCCACGCTATGCACTACTGCACAGGGTACACCAGCACTTTTCGCTCTTCTGGAGGTGATAAAAAAAAATCAAGATGAATATGGGGCTACCCTGGATTTGGGGATGCAATGGGCAACTTTGCCACAGTATCTTCAATAATATTAGGCAACCTTAGAGGGGGAGCAGTAGCACTAGCAGTGCACATGCAGCTCCGTTATGTTCCTGTACAGGATCAAAAATGCAAGCTGGGTAAAATTATTGCTGAAACCCATTCAAGTATATGTAGGGATAGTTTGGCAGCCAGACCTAGTAAACTACAACTGTAGGGTAAATTCAATAAAGATTCTACCAAGCAAGCGACTGAGGGTTCTAAAAAATGCAAAGATAAACCAAAACAAACGTCTAAAAAGGACAGGCGAGAATCTCATCATTCAGAGATCCCTGAGAAACACTAGAACTTGTGAAATAAGGATAATATAAAAACTCATGATAGATATCAATATACTGATACACAACAATCTTGTTTCTTTCAGGACTCACCGGATAAATGTAGTGAGGGAGGTGGGCAATCAGAGCAACACACAGAGTACGAGAAACAAAACAAAAGATTCACAATGGTCAGCTAAAGTTTCAATTAAGAAAGAAGAGAAACGTCCACAGCAAAGACCTCAATTCAAAAAGATGAAGGAGGCAGCTATTTCTGCACAAATTGTCATGCAAGATGAGAGTTTTATTGAAGAACAGGAACTGGACATTGGCCCTACTAGACAGTGCAGCAGAGATCACAATAGTTCGCCAGAATCTTCTAGAGGTCAGAGCATCAAGAGGTGGAAACAACCGACGACTTTATAGAAGTCAAGGCTGTGGACATGGGTGTCTCCCCTCTCAATTTGGTTAATAAAATACAATTAGAAGGAGACATGTAGGGCACAATTGACATTTTATTTTGGAAACTATTAACTGGCATGTATTACATTTCATTGGCTGAAAAAGTCTGGCCACCAGTATTTGTCATGAAGTCCTGAAGGGGGAACAGATTATTAAGCCCTCCTTCTTGCCATTTTAGAATTAGTTGAGTCATACTCATTTGATTCGGCATTAGCACAGACCCCCACACTGTATCACAACCGGGCTAGGAGGGATAAGGATTCTCCCTACCACATGATGCCAATTAGGTCCCTACCACAGTCTCAACATCCTATTAAGCATGAGGCTAAAGCTCCTGTGAGAGAGATTATCACGCAGCTAAAGCACCAGGGTATAACTGAGCCGTGTCTCTTATCAATGAACAATCCTCTATTCCCTGTTCAAAACCGGGCCATTCATAGATTACAGATATTTATAGAGTCATACATGCACATTTGCTATCCAAAATGCACATATCACAACACTCCTTAACAAGATAGTGCGCAAAAAATAAAAAACAACGTTAGATATTTCCAACGGCTTCTTCTGTCAAAATACAGCTCATAAAAGCATGGATTCAACAGCATTCAGTGTTTTAGGCTTGCACAAAATTTTGGGGACTTCCACATGGGCATAAAAACAGCTGTGTTGTTTTCAGCACGTACAACATCCATTTTGCACAACATTGACCCTGACGCGTTGTCCTATGTTGATGAGATCTACCTAACGGATAATTATCTCATTCACCAGGTGAAACGGGCCGACACAGACGACCACGGTGAGTACTGCACCTAGTACACAGTGGACAGGGGAGGAAAAAGAGAGTGACACACATATGCAACACGCAACACCCCCACCCTCACCCCCAACACCATACACACAATTAGATGAAACAACATTACATATACACCCTGTAACCCTCAGGAATAATGCAAGGGCAAAAGGAATGGAGTCAAATTAGTGTAATATTAGAAATTTAGAGAAAAACATTCATAAATAAATAAACAGTGTTAGAAATGGGGTTTTTGGTTGGCAGTCAGGTTGCCCTCTGTCCAAGCAAGAACCCTCACTCTAGTCAGGGTAAGTCACACACAATCCAAAATCAGCCTGTGCTCACCCTCCGGTAGCTTGGCACGAGCAGTCAGGCTTAACTTAGAAGGCAATGTGTAAAGCATTTGTGCAATAAATCATACAACACCATAGCATAACACCACAAAAATACACCACACAGTATTTAGAAAAATATATAATATTTATCTGGGTTTCTTCAGGTCAAAACAATCAAAGTTGCAATACGAATTTGTAAAGATATCACTGAAAAGTGATAGAAAGTGTCTTAAGTCTTTAGAAAGTAAACAAAGGCCCTCATTACGAGCCTGGCGGTCTGTGACCGCCAGGCTCGCGGTTGGCGGGAGCACCGCCGACAGCCTGGCGGTGCCCCTTAGGGCATTCTGACCGCGGCGCTTTGGCCGCGGTCAGTGCAGGAAAACCGGCGGTCTCCCGCCGGTTTTCCGCTGCCCGTCAGAATCCTCCAAGGCGGCGCAGCATGCTGCGCCGCCTTGGGGATTCTGACACCCCCTACCGCCATCCTGTTCCTGGCGGTTCGCACGCCAGGAACAGGATGGCGGTAGGGGGTGTCGCGGGGCCCCTGGGGGCCCCTGCAGTGCCATGCCAATGGCATGGGCACTGCAGGGGCCCCCGTAAGAGGGCCCCGCTTGTATTTCACTGTCTGCATAGCAGACAGTGAAATACGCGACGGGTGCAGTAGCACCCGTCGCACCTTCCCACTCCGCCGGCTCGATTCCGAGCCGGCGTCCTCGTGGGAAGGTTGTTTCCCGCTGGGCTGGCGGGCGGCCTTAAGGCGGCCGCCCGCCTGCCCAGCGGGAAACTCAGAATGCCGGCCACGGTCTTCAGACCGCGGTGCGGTATTCCTGCGGCGCAACTTTGGCGGGCGGACTCCGCCGCCCGTCAAAGTTGTAATGAGGGCCAAAGTCTCTTTTAAGCACAAAGTACCTGGTTTCTGGTGGAAAATCTCCTCAGAGGGCCACAAAAGAAGAGGTGCGTGGAAAAAGGGTGTGTGCGTCGATTTCTCCCCAGCACACACGGACTTGCGTCGTTATTTTCCACGCGGGGAAGTCGGGCGTCATTTTCCGGCGCGCGGACAGTCTCTTTCTGTGGATCGCAGGGATTACCAGATGTCCCGGGTCTGTGCATGGATTTTCCTGCTTGTTCTCCGGCTGCGCGTCGATCTGCGGGGCTGCGCGTCGAAATTACGATCTCACGGCAGGCGTCGCGTCGATTTCTCCTCTAGACTTCGATCTGCGGGGCTGCGCGTTGAAATTACGATCTCACGGCAGGCGTCGCGTCGATTTCTCCTCTAGAGGTCGGGCGGCGTTGTCCTTGCGAGGCCGTGCGTCGGATCTTCGATCGTCCCAAGAGCGTTGCGTCGATCAGCGTCGGAGTGCGGCGTTTTTCTCGCCGCGAAACAAGCTGTGCGTCGAAATTTTCGGCGCACGGAGCGTCCAAGTAAAAGAGAGAAGTCTTTTTGGTCCTGAGACTTCAAGGAACAGGAGGCAAGCTCTATCCAAGCCCTTGGAGAGCACTTTCACAGCCAGACAAGAGTTCAGCAAGGCAGCAGGGCAACAGCAAGGCAGCAGTCCTTTGTAGAAAGCAGGCAGGTGAGTCCTTTGAGCAGCCAGGCAGTTCTTCTTGGCAGGATGTAGTTTCTGGTTCAGGTTTCTTCTCCAGCAAGTGTCTGATGAGGTAGGGCAGAGGCCCTGTTTTATACTAAGTTGTGCCTTTGAAGTGGGGGTGACTTCAAAGAGTCTCTAAGAAATGCACCAAGTTCCCTTTCATCTCAATCCTGTCTGCCAGAGTCCCAGTAGGGGGTGTAGCAGTCCTTTGTGTGAGGGCAGGCCCTCCACCCTCCCAGCCCAGGAAGACCCATTCAAAATGCAGATGTTTGCAAGTGAGGCTGAGTACCCTGTGTTTGGGGCGTGTCTGAGTGAATGCACAAGGAGCTGTCAACTAAACCTAGCCAGACGTGGATTGAAGGGCACAACAAGATTTTAGTGCAAAGAAATGCTCACTTTCTAAAAGTGGCATTTCTAGAATAGTAATATTAAATCCGACTTCACCAGTCAGCAGGTTTTTGTATTACCATTCTGGCCATACTAAATATGACCTTCCTGCTCCTTTCAGATCAGCAGCTGCCACTTCAACAGTGTATGAGGGCAGCCCCAATGTTAGCCTATGAAAGGAGCAGGCCTCACAGTAGTGTAAAAACGAATTTAGGAGTTTCACACTACCAGGACATATAACTACACAGGTACATGTCCTGCCTTTTACCTACACAGCACCCTGCTCTAGGGGTTACCTAGGGCACACATTAGGGATGACTTATATGTAGTAAAAGGGGAGTTCTAGGCTTGGCAAGTACTTTTAAATGCCAAGTCGAAGTGGCAGTGAAACTGCACACACAGGCCTTGCAATGGCAGGCCTGAGACAGGGTTAAGGGGCTACTGAGGTGGGTGGCACAACCAGTGCTGCAGGCCCACTAGTAGTATTTAATCTACCTGCCCTAGGCACATGTAGTGCACTCTACCAGGGACTTACAAGTAAATTAAATAGTCAATCATGGATAAACCAATCAGTAGTACAATTTACCCAGAGAGCATATGCACTTTAGCACTGGTTAGCAGTGGTAAAGTGCCCAGAGGTCAAAAGCCAACAACAACAGGTCAGAAAAAATAGGAGGAAGGAGGCAAATAGTTTGGGGATGTCCCTGTCAAAAAGCCAGGTCCAACATGACCCCCTACCAGCCTAAAGCCAGGGGAGAACAATCACTATCCTGATGTACTTCCCTGTTTGAGGCGACAGAACAAGGACCCAGGCCCACAACAGCAGGGGCATGCTCTAGTTCTTCGCCTTTCTGACTCCAATTGGATCACTCTGTCCATACTCTCAGGGCCCACTAAGCCAACCCATGGGGAACCTTTCTCCTTACCTGCAGATCCCATCTGTGCAGCACCTAACCTTACTTTGCTCACAGATGTATCCCTGGAGCAGGATAGTACCACCATGACCAACACAGTGGTGTTGCCCACTCTACCCCCTGGGGTTTGACACTTGTCCCCTCCCCAGGGATAACTCTGTCCACCCGGACAGCAAGCCACAGTGATTACTGACAGCTGCCAGGGATGAGAGCCAGGCCCCAGGCCTCTCAAAGCTCTCCAACCACTGTGGCTGTGGAGAGTGGGGGGCGGTAGCCCCAGGTGCTGGGCACCCTTTAACCACTCTCCCTTCCACCAGGTCAGGGATGACAGCCTGAACCTGGTCCTCCCCTCTGGGGCTCTGTACCCTCCCTCCTGGAGCGGTACCCCCAGAGTCCAACATGGTCAGGGTGCTTACAGAAGTCGCCCTGTACCATTCCTCCACCAGTGCAGGGCTGTTAACCTGCAACTGGCCCTCCAACCTGGGGCCTGTACCTTCAGGTTGGACTAGGGCCCGGGGTGAGGCTTCCCTCCCCCGGCCCTCCCTTCTGGGGTCTAGCACCCTCCAACTAGGAGTGGCCTCCTCAGAAGACAACATGGTAGGGGCACTGTTATCAGTAGCCCCTCCCTCCAGGTCCGGGGGGATACCCTGAACCTGGTCTTCCAGCCCAGGGTCTGTACCCTCAGACTGGATCACTGCCTGGCAAACCAGGACTTCCTGGGGGGCACACCTACCCCCCACCAGGTCAGAGTTTAACCTCTGCACCTGACCATTCAACTCAGAGTCACCACCCTGAAGTTGAACAATTGCTTGGCACGCCAGGACTTCCTGGAGGGCACACTGACCCTCCACCAGGTCAGAGTTTAACCTCTGAACTTGGCCATTCAACTCAGAGTCACCACCCTGAAGTTGAACAATTGCCTGGCACGCCAAGACTTCCTGGAGGGCACACTGACCCTCCACCAGGTCAGAGTTTAACCTCTGGACCTGGTTCTCCAACCTAGGGTCACCACCCTGAGGTTGGGCAACTGCCTGGCACGCCAGGGCTTTCTGGGGGGGCACACCTACCCCCCACCAGGTCAGAGTTTAACCTCTGAGCCTGGTGCCCCAACCCAGGGTCACCACCCTGAGGTGGGGCAATTGCCTGGCACGCCAGGACTTCCTGGGGGGCACACCTACCCCCCACCAGGTCAGAGTTTAACCTCTGAACCTGGTCATCCAACCCAGAGTCAACACCCTGAGGTTGGACAATTGCCGGGCACCGCAGGACTTCTTGGGAGGCACACCTACCTCCCACCAGGTCATAGTTTAACCTCTGAACCTGGGTATCCAACCCAGAGTCACCACCCTGAGGTTGGCCAACTGCCTGGCACACCAGGACTTTCTGGGGGGCACACCTACCCCCCACCAGGTCAGAGTTTAACCTCTGAACCCGGTTATCCAACCCAGAGTCAGCACTCTGAGGTTGGACCACTGCCTGGTACACCAGGACTTTCTGGGGGGCACACCTACCCCCCAACAGGTCATAGTTTATCCCCTGAACCTGGTTAGCCAATCCAGAGTCACCACCCTGAAGTTGAACCATTGCCTGGCAGGCCAGGACTTCCAGGGAGGCACACCTACCTCCCACCAGGTTAGAGTTTAACCTCTGAGCCTGGTTCCCCAACCCAGGGTCACCACCCTGAGGTTGGGCAATTGCCTGGCATGCCAGGACTTTCTGGGGGGCACACCTACCCCCCACCAGGTCAGAGTTTAACCTCTGAACCTGGTCATCCAACCCAGAGTCAACACCCTGAGGTTGGACAATTGCCTGCCACAGCAGGACTTCTTGGGAGGCACATCTACCTCCCACCAGGTCAGAGTTTAACCTCTGAACCTGGGTATCCAACTTAGAGTCACCACCCTGAGGTTGAATCTTTGCCTGGCATGCCAGGACTTCCTGGGGGGCACTCTCACCCCCCACAAGGGACATACCGTCCCCAAGGGTCACACAAGAGTCTGGTTGGCGCAGGTCTCCCGACCTCTGCCCATCCGACAGAGTCTGGGTTTCCCCCAAACCAGAAACGGTTTCACCTGGGTCATTCCTGGGGGGCTCTGCTCTCAGAGCTGTCCCCTGACTCTCAAGGTCCTCCACTGGGGTCTGCAACCCCCTCTCAACCCTATGTCTGGACTTCTGCACCCCCTCACTAGGAGGGGTACTGCCAGACACCAGAACTGTTGGGATGCTGGCTACAGTCACCCCCCCAAGTTCTTCTGACACTGCGGGGCTTCCCTCAAAAGATGGCCCTACGGTACAGGCTAGGCTTCCCTCCTGGTGTTCCCTCACGGAACCCTCTAGGACCTGGGACCTACCTGGGACACTACAATCCTTTCCCACCTCACTCGGTTGGGAACCACCTAGACCACTCCCTTCAGGAGCACCCCCAAATGCCTCTTTAGACTCTCTGGTACTCACCCAGAAGTCTGCCTCCATTGTAAGTTCCCTGGGGTCAGAGAACTCACACTCCACCTGGTGTTGGCGTAGCTCTGGAAAATAAGGACCAGACATATGCTCTCCAGCAATTACATCAGTCTGCCCTTCACATGTATTAACCACAGTACCCTTCACCCAACCACCCAGTAACTCAACCTTGGAAAAGCACTCTGCTTCACCCTCCTGAGACTGGTGAGACAGTATCTGTCTGTCCCTGACACTCAACCCATACTCTTCTGGGATGTCTCTACACTCTATATCCAGGACGTCCACCAGGGGGGAACCCTTTTCTCTGTCACTCTCTGCTAGAGTCGGTAAAGTGTCCCTCCCCCCAGTAGGAATATGACTCCCTGTGCCAGTTCCCCAATCCTTCTCAGGGACCCTGTGCATAACGGGAACTACCTCATACCCTTGAACTGCCTGGGGTGTGTCAACTCCCTTCTTTAAGTTGGGCACCACATCTCTGGGCTTGTGCCCTTCTTCAGCAGTACTAGATGCAAGATTTTTGCTGCCACCATCTGAACTGGACTCAGCCCTTCCGGCCTCCAGCTTCAGCTCTTTACAGCTCAGCTCTTGAGCTGCAATCTTTTCTTTTTCCAGGGCTAAGAGTCTTTTTGCCTCAACCTCTGCAAGATATTCCTCTAATTGTTGCTCCTGTCGCCTTTGACTTCGGAGCCATTCATCTATTTCTGGGTCACTGTCCAACTCTGAGTAGTCCTCCTCCTCATCTGAGTAGTCTTCCTCCTCATCTGAGGGGTACTTAGTCATTTGGTTTCTTGCTGCCTCTCTCTCTGCCCATCTTTCCTCCCCCCAGACTATGTAGTGATGGAGCATCTCCGCTTTAGTAGATCTCCTTGCTACAGGAAGGCCCCATTGTCTGCAAAGCTTCCTTAGGTCAGCCTTAGTGAGGTGGTCAGTACGAACAAAGAATGAGTAGGTAAGCAATCCCATTCTGATAAGATCTTACTAGCAAAAACCAAAATCCAAAGTCCAAAATATCAATAGTATATCCAGGAGGACATCAGAGAACCAAAAGCCAAAAAAGATGAAAAATCAAGTTGACCTTCAACTGTGGGTAGGTAGTGAAATACTTAGCTACTGTATGTCACTGCACAAACACAAGTCCTATCCTCACCGCTGATCACCAATGTTAGAAATGGGTTTTTTGGTTGGCAGTCAGGTTGCCCTCTGTCCAAGCAAGAACCCTCACTCTAGTCAGGGTAAGTCACACACAATCCAAAATCAGCCTGTGCTCACCCTCCGGTAGCTTGGCACGAGCAGTCAGGCTTAACTTAGAAGGCAATGTGTAAAGCATTTGTGCAATAAATCATACAACACCATAGCATAACACCACAAAAATACACCACACAGTATTTAGAAAAATATATAATATTTATCTGGGTTTCTTCAGGTCAAAACGATCAAAGTTGCAATACGAATTTGTAAAGATATCACTGAAAAGTGATAGAAAGTGTCTTAAGTCTTTAGAAAGTAAACAAAGTCTCTTTTAAGCACAAAGTACCTGGTTTCTGGTGGAAAATCTCCTCAGAGGGCCACAAAAGAAGAGGTGCGTGGAAAAAGGGTGTGTGCGTCGATTTCTCCCCAGCACACACGGACTTGCGTCGTTATTTTCCACGCGGGGAAGTCGGGCGTTGTTTTCCGCCACGCGGACAGTCTCTTTCTGTGGATCGCGGGGATTACCAGATGTCCCGGGTCTGTGCGTGGATTTTCCTGCTTGTTCTCCGGCTGCGCGTCGATCTGCGGGGCTGCGCGTCGAAATTACGATCTCACGGCAGGCGTCGTGTCGATTTCTCCTCTAGACTTCGATCTGCGGGGCTGCGCGTTGAAATTACGATCTCACGGCAGGCGTCGCGTCGATTTCTCCTCTAGAGGTCGGGCAGCGTTGTCCTTGCGAGGCCGTGCGTCGGATCTTCGATCGTCCCAAGAGCGTCGCGTCGATCAGCGTCGGAGTGCGGCGTTTTTCTCGCCGCGAAACAAGCTGTGCGTCGAAATTTTCGGCGCACGGAGTGTCCAAGTAAAAGAGAGAAGTCTTTTTGGTCCTGAGACTTCAAGGAACAGGAGGCAAGCTCTATCCAAGCCCTTGGAGAGCACTTTCACAGCCAGACAAGAGTTCAGCAAGGCAGCAGGGCAACAGCAAGGCAGCAGTCCTTTGTAGAAAGCAGGCAGGTGAGTCCTTTGAGCAGCCAGGCAGTTCTTCTTGGCAGGATGTAGTTTCTGGTTCAGGTTTCTTCTCCAGCAAGTGTCTGATGAGGTAGGGCAGAGGCCCTGTTTTATACTAAGTTGTGCCTTTGAAGTGGGGGTGACTTCAAAGAGTCTCTAAGAAATGCACCAAGTTCCCTTTCAGCTCAATCCTGTCTGCCAGAGTCCCAGTAGGGGGTATAGCAGTCCTTTGTGTGAGGGCAGGCCCTCCACCCTCCCAGCCCAGGAAGACCCATTCAAAATGCAGATGTATGCAAGTGAGGCTGAGTGCCCTGTGTTTGGGGTGTGTCTGAGTGAATGCACAAGGAGCTGTCAACTAAACCTAGCCAGACGTGGATTGAAGGGCACAACAAGATTTTAGTGCAAAGAAATGCTCACTTTCTAAAAGTGGCATTTCTAGAATAGTAATATTAAATCCGACTTCACCAGTCAGCAGGATTTTGTATTACCATTCTGGCCATACTAAATATGACCTTCCTGCTCCTTTCAGATCAGCAGCTACCACTTCAACAGTGTATGAGGGCAGCCCCAATGTTAGCCTATGAAAGGAGCAGGCCTCACAGTAGTGTAAAAACGAATTTAGGAGTTTCACACTACCAGGACATATAACTACACAGGTACATGTCCTGCCTTTTACCTACACAGCACCCTGCTCTAGGGGTTACCTAGGGCACACATTAGGGATGACTTATATGTAGTAAAAGGGGAGTTCTAGGCTTGGCAAGTACTTTTAAATGCCAAGTCGAAGTGGCAGTGAAACTGCACACACAGGCCTTGCAATGGCAGGCCTGAGACAGGGTTAAGGGGCTACTGAGGTGGGTGGCACAACCAGTGCTGCAGGCCCACTAGTAGCATTTAATCTACCTGCCCTAGGCACATGTAGTGCACTCTACCAGGGACTTACAAGTAAATTAAATAGTCAATCATGGATAAACCAATCAGTAGTACAATTTACCCAGAGAGCATATGCACTTTAGCACTGGTTAGCAGTGGTAAAGTGCCCAGAGGTCAAAAGCCAACAACAACAGGTCAGAAAAAATAGGAGGAAGGAGGCAAAAAGTTTGGGGATGTCCCTGTCAAAAAGCCAGGTCCAACAAACAGTATATACAAAATATACACTATATAAATAATGAGGGACAATGTCCACACAAAAATAGTCTGTGGCCCACTGGGCTATAACACATATGCCAAGTCCACACTTAACTCCTGCCTCAAAACGGAGAGAACACTGAAGGGGCATCAGGTCGAAAACACACAGGCACCTCAGGAGGAAGGGGGGCCCCTAAGCCGGAAGATGGTACTACGCCACTGCTCCTGGAAGGGGCTCCATGCCCACTGCTTGGTCCTGGGGAGTGCAAAGCCACACTCTCTCAAGTCTCTCAAGTGGGTGGTTTGCCCACTGCCTGGTCCTGGGGAGTGCAAAGCCACAGTCTGAAGTCTCTCAAGTGGGTGGTTTGCCCACTGCTTGGTCTTGGGGAGTGCAAAGTCACAGTCTCTCAAGTCTCTCAAGTGGGTGGTTTGCCCACTGCTTGGTCCTGGGGATTGCAAAGCCACAGTCTCGCAAGTCTCTCAAGTGGGTGGTTTGCCCACTGCTTGGTACTTGGGAGTGCAAAGCCACAGTCTATCAAGTGAGTGGGTTGCTCACTGCTTGGTCCTGGGAAGTGCAAAGCCACAGTCTCTCAAATCTCTCAAGTGGGTGGTTTGCCCACTGCTTGGTCCTGGGGAGTGCAAAGCCACAGTCTCGCAAGTCTACCAAGTGGGTGGTTTGCCCACTGCTTGGTACTGGGGAGTGCAAAGCCACAGTCTCTCAAGTGGGTGGGTTGCTCACTGCTTGGTCCTGGGAAGTGCAAAGCCACAGTCTCTCAAGTCTCTCAAGTGGGTGGTTTGCCCACTGCTTGGTCCTGGGGAGTGCAAAGCCACAGTCTCTCAAGTGGGTGACATGATCCACTGGTTCTGGAGGGGGCTTGGTGCCCAGTGTGCTTCATCCTGCCAAGAATAGGGTGAGTGGATGCCTTTCTCCACTGGTTCTGGAGGGGGCTTGGTGCCCAGTGTGTTTCATCCTGCCAAGGATAGGGTGAGTGGATGCCTTTCTCAACTGGTTCTGGAGGGGGCTTGGTGCCCAGTGATGCAGCACATGGGAAGTGCCAGGTCACAGTCCCTCACCTGGGTGTCAGAGCCACGAGGTTTGCAGTGGCCAGGATGCATGATAGTCCATGGAAGGAGGGCTACAGTACATTCGCCAGAGGCTACGGCTCCACAGTGTTTGTAGTGCCGGTGCTGGTGGTGGTGCTGCCAGTGGTGGGGGGAGGCTACAGCCCTTCTCCTACAGCCTTGGACGGCTGCCCACTGGTGCTGCTGGCAGTGGTGCTACTGTGAGCGGTGCAGGTGGTGGTGCTTGCGGCGGTGCTTGTGGCAATGCAGGTGGCAGTGCTGGCTGCAGTGCAGGTGCTGCCAGTGGTGTGGGGAGGCTCCAGCACTTCTTCTGTAGCCTCAGATGGCTGCCCACTGGGGCTGCTGAGAGTAGTGGTGCTTGCGGCGGTGCTTGCGGCGGTGCTTGCGGCGGTGCTTGCGGCGGTGCTGGTGCCGGTGCTGCCAGTGGTGGGGGGAGGCTCCTGCCCTTCTCCTGCAGCCTCGGACGGCTGCCCACTGGGGCTGCTGACAGTAGTGGTGCTTACGGCGGTGCTTGCGGCAGTGCTTGCGGTGGTGCAGGTGACAGTGCTGGCTGTGGTGCAGGTGCCTGTGCTGGCGGTTGTGCTGGTAGCCACCAGGCCTTCACCTGCCGGCTCGGATGGCTGACGTGGCTTGGCTGGTGTTTTGTGCCCCTTCCTGCCCTTGGCAGATGGTGGGGCCACCTTGGCTATGGCAGCTGGAGTCTTTGAGGTGGCCTTGCTGGGTGGTTGTGGCTCCTTCCCCTTGCCGGATGCTGTCCCCTTCTTCACATTGCCAGGTGGCGGAATGTTCTTGCCCTTGGCAGGGGTTGGTGGCACACTGGCTGGGCTGACGAGTGCCCCCTTCGTGCCTCTGACAGCTTCAGACACCACAGCGGATGTGGATTTGGTGGCTGAGGTGCTGGGCTGGGTTTTGGCCACCCAAGCCCGAGGTGAAGGATGGGGGGGGGTAGAGGCCAATGTTTGCTAGGAAGAGCTTCTTAGGGACATTGGGGTGGGAAGAGGGTGAAGGTTTGGGAGTGGAGGAAGAGAGAGTGGTTGTTGGAGGTGCCAGTCTGCTGTGCTTGGGTGCAGGTGCATGAGCTGGATACTGTTGGGAGGTGGTTGGCTGTTGAGTGGGTGTGTGCTTGCGTTTGTGTACTTTGGGAGGAGGGGTCACAGACACAGTGGGAGAGGACATAGGGGAAGTGTGCATCGATGTGGGGGTGGTGACTGCCAGTGAGGGGTATGTAGTGATGGGGGTGCTGGTGATGGAGGTAGTGGATGAGGATATAGTACATGCAGGTGTGAGTGGAGATGCAACTGGGAGGGAGGTGAACGGGGAGGAGGAGGGGGACACAGTGGAGGCAGTGGATGTGGTGTGTCTGCCTGGGGGCGGTACTTGTGTGAGTGCCTGTGAGATAAAGTGTGGTGCTTCTGTTTGCCTGAGCCACTTCTGTGTGTTGATTTGGGTGAGTGCTGGTCTGAAGGTGTGCTTGGGATAGGCTGGGGTTGAGGGGATTGGCACTGGGTAGAGGAAGTTGGAGGGGGGAGGCTGGAGACAGGGACAATGGCTGCCGTCAGTATGGAGGCCAGAGCCTGATATGCTCTCTGTTGGGCCTCCAAGCCACAGTGAATGCCCTCCAGGTATGCTTTTGTGTGTTGCAAATGCCTCTTGACACCCTGGATGGCATTCAGAATAGTTGACTGCCCAACAGTGAGGGATCGCAGGAGGTAAATAGCCTCCTCACTGAGGGCAGCAGGGCTGACTGGGGCAGGGTCTGAGGTGCCTGGGGCGAAGGAGATGCCCACCCTCCTGGGTGAGCGGGCATGGGAAACACGCTGAAAAGGCTGCTGGTCGGGCGGTGCTGTTAGGGTGGTGGCGTCTGTACCTGTTGTTGGGGTGGGCACAGAGATGTCTGCAACCACCAGGGAGCTTCTATCAGAGGAGGAGTCGCTGTCTGTAGTGTCCCCTTCTGTCTCCGTCATGGTGCTCCCCTCGCCCTCTGTCCCACTGGTGCCCTCACCCTCGGTGGATTCGACCTCCAGGCCCATGTGGGATGCAGCTCCCTCCGTCGCCGGTGCCCCTGCTCCTCCCCCAGATGATGTTAATTCAAACAAGGACAGGGTGACAAAACAAAAATGGGGGGAGACAGAGGATACACTTGGTCAATGCCAGCAGCAACACTACCGTTGGCGTACACAAAACACAGGGAGCAGCCCTTTGCCTTAGGCCATGCACTACCAGTTACAAAGATAGTCACCAGCCCATGGGGTACCTAGCATAATGCCATCAACTGCACACCTGAAACAAACAGGGCCCTGACCATTCGCAGATGCCCACCAACACCATTGGGGTTGGAGTGCTTCAGAGCCTGCCCAAAATGCGACCTACCCTGCCATGTTCGCCCTGGCCTAGGGGCACCCAAAATCCACATCCCCACCCAGGTAAAACCTTAACATGCGCTAAGTCATGATTATGAAATTGTACTCACCCCCTTGTGGCTGCTGTGATGCCCTCAAGTGCCTATCCAACTCCGGATAGGCCACCGCCAGGATGCAGAACATCAGGGGGGTCAGGGTACGACGGGCACCCCTTCCTCGTTGGGTGGCCGGCCCTAGCTGGGCCTCCGCCGTCTTCCTTGCCCAGCGACGCAGGTCCTCACACTGTTTGCGGCAGTGGGTGCTCTGCCTGTCAAAAACCCCAGGGTCCACACCTCCTTGGCAATGGCACACCAAATACCCTTTTTCTGATGGGCGCTGACCTGCAGGAAAAAGACAGCAGAAAAGGGATTAGTCATACTGTCCGGACTGTCATACTCATGGCCCACCATAACCCTCCCATCCCCTTATGCACAGACATTGACCACCACACATGCAGCACTCTGCCCAGGACACATCATCCCCCCCACACAGCAATCCATACATTCATGTCCCACCCATCATGCTCACAGTGTACTGACCTGTTTGTCTGGAGGACCAAAGAGTAAAGTGTACGGGGTAGGACCCCATCCACCAGCCTCTCCAACTCCTCCGAAATGAAGGCAGGGGCCCTTTCCCTAGACACATGAGCCATTGTCGCTTCCAGACACAGGTCACAGCAGCACTTGCAGTTTAGGTTCTCTCCTGTTGAAGGTCAGGTAGCAAGTGAGTGAACAGATAGAAAATGGCAGTAACGTCCACGGCAGTGCGTACTTCACCGCTGACGTACATCGCCATTGGCTCCTGGAACCCATAGGGCCTAATGTTAACCAGAGCGAAGTTGAGCGGCAGTCATCGACCGCCGACCGCAACGGCACACAACGCCAGCAGAATTACTTCATTTCCACTTGTCCCTCCTCACAGGTCAGGCAGCCGCCATTTCAGGGGAGCACAGGCCATGCCACCTAACTGCGTCACAGCAGACATTGGCACATCAACTGACTCTCGGATTCACATACTGGTTCTGTAAATGAAGATATGCATCATTATTACAACAGATGTGTGAATTTGACCCTCTGCTCACTGATTTCCTCACTAGACTTCACCCGCTGAAGATGAATATGAGATGGAGACATTCTCCAGTGTACAGACCCCTGGTGGACCTGGCGACAATGGAGGACAGACACATTATCCTAACCTACAGACTTGATCTGGCCACAATCCAAGAACTGTTTGCCCAATTGGAGCCAGACCTGATTTCAGCTATCCGCCACCCCACAGGTATCCCCCCTCTAGTACAGGCCCTGTCAGTGCTCCATTTCCTAGCAAGTGGTTCCTTCCAAACAACAGTGGCCATGGCATCAGGGATGTCTCAGCCAATGTTCTCCAACGTGTTGACCAGAGTGTTGTCTGTCCTGCTGAAACACATGCGCATCTACATCGTATTCCCCCAGGTGGAGGATTTGGCCACAGTGAAGGCTGACTTTTATGCCCTGGGACATATCCCCAACATCATTGGTGCCATTGATGGTACCCATGTAGCATTTGTCCCCCCCCGGAGAAATGAACAAGTGTTCAGGAATAGAAAAAGCTATCACTCTCTGAATGTGCAGATGGTGTGTTTGGCGGACCAGTACATCTCCCATGTGAATGTATCCTGGCTCTGTGCATGACGCATGAGGAATAGCAGCATCCCATATGTGATGGCTCAACTACCGAGGCACCGGGTGTGGCTAATAGGTGAGCCCAAGGTCCCCACCCAGTATATATTGGTGAGTGGGTATGGGGTTGTCCCTAAGGGTGAGTGTGTGGCTAACAGGTATCCCTCGATATTTGCAGGTGCCTCTGGTTACCCCAACCTCTCATAGCTACTGGCCCAAGTGTGGAATGCTAGGACAAGGGCAGAGGAATGTTACAATGAGGCACATGGGTGAACAAGGCTGATAATTGAAAGAACCTTTGGCCTCCTGAAGACCAGGTTCAGGTGCCTCCATCTGACTGGTGGATCCCTGTACTACTCACCCAAGAGGGTGTGCCAGATCATCGTTGCATGTTGCACAACCTGGCCTTGAGACGCCAGGTGCCTTTTCTGCAGGAGGATGAGCCTGGAGATGGTCTTGTGGCAGTGGTGGAGCCTGTGGACAGTGAGGATGAAGATGTGGACAACAGATGTTCTCTCATACAGCAGTACTTCCAGTGACACTGTAACTTCACTTTACATTGAAGTTTTGTGTTGGACATTGGACATGGCTGCATGATTCCCCTGTGTCTATGGCCACTTACTGTACCCTTTGGCATCTCTATTTTCAGATCTCTATGCCCTACTCTGGCTCCTGGTGTGTTTACTGCTGCCCACTACATGTCATGCCAAGGTATATATAACAGTACATATGAATTGCAATGTTTACAGATTGTTGAACCAATACATTTTTCAATCAATTGACAGACTCCAGACTTGTATTTGTTCCAAGGGTGTTTATTTACATGCTAAGAGGTTGAGGGGGATGTGCAATGGGCTTGGGTGATGGTGGAGGAATGTCCAGTTAGAGTCCAGTCTCTTTGTATCACAGGTGCATTATCCAAGGGGGCATAGGAAGGGGAGCAATGGCAGTTCAAGGTGGACAGGGTAACAGAGTGGGACACAAGGGTGACAATCAGGAGAGTCTTATTTCCTGGCGGGGGCCTTGGCAATGTCCTCTGGCTTCTGCTTGGATCGCAGGTACCGTTTGGGGGGTAGTTCCCCTTCTGCGGGGGATGGGGTGTTGGTGGCCTGTTGTTCCAGTGGTGGGGCCTCCTGTCCACTAGCGCCGGTGGAGGTGGAGGGCTGTTCTTCGGTGTGGCTAGTTTCAAGGGCCTGTTGGTGTGCCACTGCCTCCCTCATGGTGTTGGCCATGTCAGCCAGCACCCCTGCAATGGTGACCAGGATGGTGTGGATGTGTTTGAGGTCCTCACTGATCCCCAGGTACTTTCTCTTCTGCAGCCGCTGGGTCTCCTGCAACTTGGCCAGTATCTGGCCCAAGGTCTCCTGGGAATGGTGGTATGCTCCCAGGATCCCTGCAAGTGCCTCGTGGAGAGTGGGTTCCATGGGCCTGTCCTCCCCCTGTCGCACAGTAGTCCTCCCAGCTTCCCTGTTGTCTGTGCCTCTGTCCCCTGAACTGTGTGCCCACTGCCACTGACCCCAGGTCCCTGATTGTCTTGGATTTGTGGGGTTGCCTGGGGTCCCTGTATTGGTGGAAACACTGCTGATTGGCGTGTCCTGGGGACAGTGGTATAGGCCTTCTGGGTAGGTGCTGTGCTGGTGTTTCCTGAGGGGGGAGGGTCTGTGGTGGTATTGGACTGTGCCTGGGTACCCAACTGTCCAGAGGTCCCTGATGTGCCAGGTTGGTCATCGTGATGCAGGCATGCAGAGCTGCTGTCATAACTCTGGGCCTCTCCTGTGGGGAGACTGGATGTTGGTGGCACCTCCTCTCCGGTGACATTGAGTGGGGGTCCTGTGGGGATGTAAATGCAGTGTTATTATAACTGCGTGTTGCATCCTGTGCATGGGTGTGTTTCCATGTATGGTTGCGATGACCCTGTCAGCTTTGCCTTGTGTGCGTGGTGATTTTGTGGGCTAGGTGATTCTCTCTAATGGGCATGCTTTAGTGATGGGTGTCCATGCAAGTCTGTGATGAGTGTCCATGCATAGGTGTTGCATGCACGTTTGGTATTTGGATGGGTGGGTTATGATGGTGGGGGATATGTGAGGTGGTGGAGTGATGTGGGTGAGGGTAGGGATAGAAGTTTGTGATGGCATGCAGGTAGGGTGGGGGATATAGTAGTAAAGATTTGACTTACCAGAGTCCAGTACTGCTACTCCTGCGAGGCCCTCAGGATGCATTATTGCCAAGACTTGCTCCTCTCATGTTGTTAGTTGTGAGGGAGGAGGTGAGGGTCCACCGCCAGTCCTCTGTACAGCTACCTGGTGTCTTGCAACCACGGAAAGCACCTTCCCCGTAGGTCGTTCCGCCTCTTCCTGATGTCATCCCTTGTTCTGGGATGCTGTCCCACAGTGTTGACCCTGTCCACGACTCTCTGCCATAGCTCCATCTTCCTTGAAATGGACGTCTACTGCACCTGTGATCCGAATAGCTGTGGCTCTACCTGGATGATTTCCTCCACCATGACCCTTAGCTCCTCCACTGAAAACCTGGGGTGTCTTTGGGGTGACATGGATGTGGTGTGAGTGGTATGTGTGATGATGTGTGGGGTGATGTGTTGTGGTGTGTGCTGTGAGGTGCATGGATGGTGTATGGGTGATGGTGTTCTGTGGCTCAGATTGCGTGGGTGCTCCTGGCTTGTCTCTCTCTATGTTAGCTATCTTTTTTTTCATTGGAAGGGTTGTGGGTAAAGTGGGTGGGTGTTTTATAGTGGTGTGGGTGTGGTGGGTATATGTGTGTCAGGTGTGTGTAGTTTGAATTGTCCAATGTGGTGGTGTTTTGTAAGTGTATGTGTATTATGAGCACGGCAGTGTGTACCACCAATGGTTTAACGTGGTTGAAAGATCGTCGCAGTGATATGTGGGTCCTGATACTGTGGGCATATTCCTGTTGGCGTAGCGGTGTGGGTTTTGGTACCGCTGGTTTATCACTGACCTTTGGTCTGACGGATTTGTGTATAGTGGCAGATTCCTCTGTGTGGGTCATATTACCCGTAGCGGTATACCGCCGGGGTCACGGTATGTTGGCAGCAGTCAGCACAGTGGTAGGCGGCATTTACCACCAATGTTGTAATGAGTACCTAAATGTGAACCATGACTGTCTTTGACCCCCATTGTACCTTTGGAGAAGTACTACCTCTGTTGACAGACTTTAAAAAAAATTTTTTTACAAAAATTGCAAATAATACACCTCAATTGTATTATTTGCACATAATGTCCGAAAAATCCTAAACATTTTTTGGGGAAGATACTAGTGGATCAAATATTTGATGTCAATGTGTGTACATGTATTACTCATTGACATTTCTACTGTAACCCAGAATTCTGATGTGTATTGATATTAAAAGTATGCTGTGACCATTTCACCTGCTCTTTTCTAGCCCATGCATCCAGACGTCTGAACTCAGCCATGGGTAGGAAGCGACAACTCCAGGTGTTCTGGTCCTTTCCAGACCTTGCTACCATGGAGGAAAGGGACATCATCAATCAATATCATCTAATTAGGCAAACTATCTTGAATTTGTGTCAGCCGTTAGATCCTAATCTCCTGCCTCACAATAGGAATCCAGCAAGAATAACACCAATAGTAAAACTCATGGTAGTACTACATTTTGTAGCTAGTGGCACCTTTCAGTACACTGTGAAAGTATCTGGGGACATGTCCCAGCCAACATTCACTGGTGTGCCACAAGATGTCCTTGCTTCCCTGATGAAAAACATCTACAGCTACATCCAATTCCCAACTCCACAGGATTTGCCCACTGTGAAGGGAGACTTTTATGCTTTGGGTGGAATACTGCATGTTGTTGGATCAATGGATGGCACGCATATTGCCATGGTGCCACCACACAACAGAGAAGAGCTCTACTAAAACTTGAAGAACTTTCATTCCATCAATGTGCATGTTGTCGGCTTACCAAACGTGCACATCTCAAGTGTTGCGCTCTCTTCCCTGGGTCAACACATGATTCATTCATACTACAGAACAGCAATATCCCTTGCAGATTTCACTACTTGGACCAGAGAGGGCCTGGCTTGTTGGAAACTACAACATGACTTGTTGATCTTTTACCTGAATCCTAGTGTAGGAAGGGACAATGGTTTGAGATGTGATTGATCTGTTGATGTGTTGTGTCTGTGTAGGAGATGAGGGTACCCTAAAAGACCTTTTTTTGGCACTGCTGAGGAATCTAATAATGCCAGGGAAAGTCTGCTTCAATAAGGCCCATGGAAGACCACAGAGGCCAATGGAAGGGCTTTCGGGTTCCTGAAGGCTAGGTTTAAGTGCCTTGACAAGACCGGTGGAGCCTTCCTCGACTCACCCGATGAGGAGTGCCAAATCACGGTTGCCTCCTACATTCTCCATAATATCACCCAGAGGACAGACATCCCTATAATTGCAGAGGAGAGAGACCGTGATGAGCCCCCGTGTGAGGATGTTGAAATTGCCGATGAAGATGACAGTGGTGAAGAAGGAGTTGGCTTACATCAAGATGTGATTGCCCCCCTTCACCTGAGTGTAATTATCCCTTTACAAATGTTAAGCTCCAATGTCAGTACAGCTTGTGCCTTGGAGTAGATAACTGTCTTCTATGATAATTTGTTAGGAATGGTCAGGGCAGAAAAGTTCAAGGCAAAGATGTTGGTGGATCAGAGTTTCCTTACATTGGGCTATGCAGTCATTGACATTGATGAACTGTGCTTGTGCTAAGTATGGGTTTCCTCATGACTTGTCAAGTGACTTCAATTTAAAATATGGTAAAATTAAATTTCCCTTGTTATTTTGTTTCAGGATCCTTCACCATGTCATCTTCATTTGGACATTTAAATGTTGTGATATTTGCTGTGATATGCTGTTGTTTTGAACTACAAAGTGTATGCACATGTGTTGATCCAGGGACAGGCACCCACTTGGGATGGACAAATCTTTTCCAAAGATAGCTTGCACTCTGCTGGCTTGGACGTTCTGAAGATTGTATCTGACATGTTTTCTGTGTGATGGTGCCATCAAGGCAAAATGTGCCATTTGTGTTTCTCAAACCAGAGGTGTATGCCAAGCCGTCGTGTACTGTTCTCCGTTCAAATTGGCAAATTCTTCAAGTTGTGGACTGTAGAGATTGCTGTTATGTTTCATCATAGGCGATAGGGATATTTGTTAGCACACTACTGAATTGCGAATATGTCATTGCACCAGGTATTGCACAATGTCCTGCACTGGTCATGTTGCTCAAATATTGTCACTGACATGATGTGTACTATTGGTGTTATTGATCAAGGATTACTGTTGTGAGAGCAGGATGTATGGCTCCAACTGCTCTCATGCATCAGTGACAGTTTGCCTATTTAATTTGTTCTCATTACATGTTCTCTGTCCTCCATGGTATCAAGGTAATGGATCATCTAGCTCTGAATGTCACAGATATTGGGTTTAGGAGTGTTTTTTATAACTCAGACTCCATGTCTACCAGGATCTGTTTATACTGTTAGTATGTTCCACATACATTATCAGTCAAGTTCGTTTACTTTCAATACATTTGTTCACACTTTTCCTCTTTGCAATTGCAACATTTTTTTGGAGGTTTAAAAGTTTCCCCAACATGATGGTGGAAGATGGGTATGACAAAGAAAATGCAACAAATAATCAAACAAGAGTCTTGTACTCTGTGTCCATTACATGTATTCTGATGAAAAACAAGTGTAAGGTGAAATAAAATAAGATAAAATGAACTAAGAAGAGTCTATTATGGTATATGGAAACATGGAATTGGAGCCTAATAGAGTTTGAAATCCAACATCCACAATACTACTATCTTTTGAAAACCTAAATGTGTCCATGCAGTATTTCACAGATAAATGGTAGGCAGACAAGGTGAAATTTAGGTGTGGGGTCTCTTGGAGGTGGTGGTGTTGGTCTTCACATACTCTGCTGCTGGTCCAGATGAATGTCACCTCTGGGTAGGAGGGGAGGCACGAGTACAGAGACTGTGGTGGTAGGGGCAGGCTCTTCCTGTGGCAGGGCCTCTCTGTCTATGGCTGATAGGGTTGTACTTTGGCCAGATGTTTAGGGACTATAGACAGGGGACCATGGAATGGGTAAAGCTCTGTGCATGATGTGATACATGTCATACATCATGCAGGGAAGGAGGAGCACAAATTGGAATTGATGTTCTACATCTCCACATTGTTCTCCCTCTGCAAGGGCTTAATGTCTTGGAGCTCATTTAGGACCTGGTCCATCATGTCTTTGGATTGGTGGACTGATCCAAAGACTTGGTCAAGGGTGGTCTGGCTAAATAACACCACAGTAACCTCCCTTAGCTCACCCAGAGAATCCCTCCCAACTCCCTACCCCTACTAGCCTGTGCCCTTGAAATGTGCCCTAAACCACTGCATCCTGGGTGAACTGGAGGCTGAGTTGCTGGTGGCT